>NC_061508.1:172897368-173122966 GCF_022539505.1 Lolium rigidum
CTGTTCGTAGGGTTATGGCAAATGACTTGGGTACTACGCTGCTGAAGTGATGTTGCTACTCTGATGTTTAGTTAGTCCTTTCGAGGCTATTATGTAAGTAATGGTCATGTGACCTCATTGTAATTTTCTTATTCCGCTTTGTAATGGATGGCGTAATTTGATATCAGTTCGGTTATGTGTTCACGACGCACTGATCATGGGATCGTGAACTGTAGACATAACAGGGATTTTGGACAGCTAGTCCGGGGTCCCCACACTTATGCTCCACAGCACTGATGGTAATTCATCAAGCCAGCATCCGGGCGTTTTTTCAAGTGGTTCAATGAGCCTCGGTTTGATACCGGAAAGCACGAGTGCATTAATTCTTTCAACTTGGCCATTGCCTTGTGGATGTGCTACTGAACACAAATCCAACCGGATGTTGTTGTCCTCACAGAACCGCTTAAACTCTCCTTGAGCAAAGTTGGTTCCGTTATCCGTAATGATGCTATGCGGGTATCCATACCGCAAGATCACGTCTTTCAAGAATTTCACGGCCGTATGCCCATCACACTTTGCTATTGGCTTCACCTCTAGCCACTTAGTGAATTTATCAACCATCACCAATATATGAGTCATTTTCCCTCTCGCGGTTTTGAATGGTCCAACCATATCCAGACACCATACCGCAAAGGGCCAAGTTATCGATATAGTTTTTAAACCGGATGCTGGGGTGTGATTCTGTTTGGCGTACCTCTGGCACCCATTGCATCTTCGGACCAAGTCCTCCGCATCCTCCAAAGCAGTGGGCCAATAGAACCCATGCCGGAAGAATTTTGCCACCAACGCTTTGGATGAGGCATGGTGTCCGCACTCTCCTTGGTGTACTTCCACGAGCATTTATCTTCCTTCCGCCGGTTCCACACATCTCTGGAGGACACCGGTAATGCTTCTTTTGTACATCTCCCCATTGATGATGGTATATGCCTTGGATCTTCTCTGGATCCTCCTCGATTCAGTTTCGTCAACCGGCAAGGTGCCGTTGATCAGGAATTCCTTAATAGGTTTAACCCAAGCTGGCGCTTCTCGAACCGTAAACACCGGTACATCTATTTCCATGTGGTCCACCATCATAGCTTCTTCCGGTTTAGACCCCGAAGTCCCCGGGTTTGCCGGAACAACCCCCGTTCTTCCTTCATCCACATCCATGGGTATGATGTGGGATTTCGGTACGAAAATTGATTCAGATTCCGGACTTGGTGTGATCGATGGCTTTCTTAAGTGAGCCAAGGCTATTCCGGAAGGAATTTCTTGCCTAGATGAGCCCATCTTGGACAAAGTATCTGCGGATTCATTTTCTGCCCGCGGTACATGGTGAAATTCACATCCTTCAAAGAATCCGACAATCTTTTGCACATGGAATCGGTACGAGGCCATGTTGGCATCCTTCGTATCCCAATCTCCGGAACATTGCTGCACCACCAAGTCTGAATCACCATAACAAATGAGCCGGTGCACTCCAACTTCCTTTGCCACTTTTAGCCCATGGACCAAAGCTTCATACTCGGCGACATTGTTTGATGCCCTGAAGTGTATTTGCAGAACATATCTCAGGTGATCCCCCTTTGGTGAGGTGAGAACCACTCCGGCACCTAGACCCTCTTTGAGTTTGGAACCGTCAAAGTGCAACTTCCAGTAGTCTCGTTCCGGTTTTGGCGGCTTGTACTGCATTTCAGCCCAATCAACCAGGAAATCCGGCAAAGCTTGTGACTTGATGGCGTCCCTTCTCTCATATGCCGGTACATATGGAGATAGCTGAATTGCCCATTTGGCAATCCGGCCGCTGGCATCTTTGTTGCCCATGATTTCCGAGATGGGTGCTTCACTCACCACTTTCATCGGATGCTCTTCGAAGTAGTGCTTGAGCTTTGTGGCGGCCATGAACACGCCGTAGGTCATTTTCTGGAAGTGCGGGTAGTTTTGCTTTAAAGAGGAGAGCACCTCGCTCAGGTAGTATACCGGTCTCTGCACGGTTTTTCCTTCCTCGTCTCTTTCTACCACAACCACAACACTTACCACCCGGTTTGTTGCAGCTATATAAAGCAACATGGGTTCCCTTTCCAAAGGTGAAGCCAGTATAGGAGCTGTCGCGAGCATGTTTTTTAGCTCTTTGAAAGCTGCATCTGCCTGGGGTGTCCAGACAAAAGCATCTGATTTTCTCATTAGGGCGTAGAGAGGTAAGGCCTTCTCCCCCAACCGGCTGATGAACTGGCTCAACGACGCCAAGCTACCGGTAAATTTCTGGACATCTTTTAGTTCTTGAGGTATGGTCATTCTCTCAATTGCTCGAATCTTTACCGGGTTAACTTCTATACCGCGGCTCGATACCAAGAAACCGAGAAGTTTTCCGGTGGGCACACCGAAGGTGCATTTTGCCGGATTAAGTTTCATGCGGAACCTTCTTAGGTTATCGAACGTTTTCCTCAGATCATCGATCAAGGTATCTTTTACCTTAGTTTTTATCACAACATCGTCCACATAGACTTGCACATTTTTTCTGATCTGATCGAACACGCATTTTTGCATACAGCGCTGATATGTTGCGCCGGCATTTCTCAAACCAAAAGGCATAGTGACATAGCAATAAGCCCCGTGCGGGGTAATGAACATTCTTTATTTGATCTTCCTTTTTCAGGGGAATTTGGTGGAATCCGGAATAAGCATCCAGAAAAGACAACAGTTCACAACCAGCAGTGGAATCGATCACTTGATCAATTCGAGGTAAAGGGAAAGGATCTTTAGGGCATGCCTTGTTCAGGTTGGTGTAGTCGATGCACATGTGCCACACCTTTGGAGCTTTGGGGTCTTCTTCTTTTTTCTTCTCGACCAGCATCGGATTGGCTAGCCACTCAGTATGCAGTACCTCCAGGATGAAACCGGAAACTAGTAACTTGGTAACTTCTTCTCCAGTGATTTTTCTCCTGTCTTCAGCGAACCGGCGCAAAGGTTGCCGTATCGGTTTTGCATCCTTCCGGACATTCAGAGAGTGCTCAGCCAACTCCCTCGGCACACCCACCAAGCCATCAGTAGACCAGGCGAAGATGTTCTGATTCTCACGGAGGAAGTTGACGAGCGCGCTTTCCTATGCCTGGCTCAGACCGGCACCGATACGAACGGTGCACTCGGCACACCCACCAAGCCATCAGTAGACCAGGTGAAGAGAATTATTAATGAAAGTTAATTAATTGGGGCTGGGAACCCCATTGCCAGCTCTTTTTGCAAAGTTATTGGATAAGCGGATGAAGCCACTAGTCCATTGTGAAAGTCTGTCAGAAGTAAATGACAAGATCGAAAGATAAACACCACATACTTCCTCATGAGCTATAAAACATTGACACAAATAAGAGATAATAGCTTTTGAATTGTTTTAAAGGTAGCACATGAAGTAATTTACTTTGGAATGGCAGAGAAATACCATGTAGTAGGTAGGTATGGTGGACACAAATGGCATAGTTTTTGGCTCAAGGATTTGGATGCACGAGAAGAATTCCTCTCAATACAAGGCTTTGGCTAGCAAGGTTATTTGAAGCAAACTCAAGTATAAAACGGTGCAGCAAGACTCACATATGAACATATTGTAAGCATTATAAGACTTTACATCGTCTTCCTTGTTGTTCAAACACCTTAACCAGAAAATATCTAGACTCTAGAGACCAATCATGGAAACCAAATTTTAACAAGCTCTATGTAGTTCTTCATTAATGGGTACAAAGTACATGATGCAAGAGCTTAAACATGATCTATATGATGAGCACAACAATTGCCAAGTATCAAATTATTCAAGACATTATACCAATTACCACATGAAGCATTTCCTGTTTCCAACCATATAGCAATTAACGAAGCGGTTTTCAACTCCGCCATGAACATTAAAGATAGAACTAAGAACACCAGTGTTCATATGAAAGAGCGGAGCGTGTCTCTCTCCCACACAAGCATGAATTTATTCAGAGAATGAAAATAACAAGACGAAAATAAAAGCACACAGACGCTCCAAGTAAAGTACATAAGATGTGACCGAATAAAAATATAGTTTCAAGAGAAGAAACCTGATAAATTGTTGATGAAGAAGGGGATGCCTTGGGCATCCCCAAGCTTAGACGCTTGAGTCTTCTTGAAATATGCAGGGATGAACCACGGGTGCATCCCCAAGCTTAGACTTTTCACTCTTCTTGATCATAGTATATCATCCTCCTCTCTTGACCCTTGAAAACTTCCTCCACACCAAACTTAAAACAAACTCATTAGAGGGTTAGTGCATAATCAAAATTTCACATGTTCAGAGGTGACACAATCATTCTTAACACTTCTGGACATTGCACAAAGTTACTGGAAGTCAATGGAACAAAAAAATCCATTCAACATAGCAAAAGAGGCAATGCGAAATAAAAGGCAGAATCTGTCAAAACAGAACAGTCCGTAAAGACGAATTTTTTAGAGGCACTGGACTTGCTCAGATGAAAATGCTCAAATTGAATGAAAGTTGCGTACATATCTGAGGATCACGCACGTAAATTGGCAGATTTTTCTGAGTTACCTACAGAGAACCCTGCCCAAATTCGTGACAGATAGAAATCTGTTTCTGCGCAGTAATCCAAATCTAGTATCAACCCTACTATCAAAGACTTTACTTGGCACAACAATGAAATATAATAAAGATAAGGAGAGGTTGCTACAGTAGTAACAACTTCCAAGACACAACAAAACAGTAGCAAAATAAAGACATGGGTTATCTCCCAAGAAGTGTTTTCTTTATAGCCATTAAGATGGGCTCATCAATTTTAATGATCCTCACATAAGGATGAGAGTTGAAGCAAAAAGAGAGCATCAAAAAGCAAATTCAAAACACATTTAAGTCTAACCCACTTCCTATGAAAAGGAATCTTGTAAATAAACAAGTTAATGAAGAACAAAGTGAATAGCATAGGAAGACAAAACAAGTGTAACTTCAAGATTCTCAACATAAAGAGGGGAAACTTAATATTATTAGGATGCATATAACCATGTTTCCCTCTCTCATAATAACTTTCAGTAGCATCATGAACAAACTCAACAATATAAGTATAACATAAAGCACTCTTATTCTGAGCTATTTGCATAAAATTATTACACTCCACATAAGCATAATCAATTTTATTAGTTGTAGTGGGAGCAAATTCAACAAAGTAGCTATCATTATTATTCTCATCAAGTGTAGGAGGCATAGTATAATCATAATAAAATTTACTCTCCATATTAGGCGGCACCAAAAGACCACTATCATTATAATCATCATAAATAGGAGGCAAAGTATCATCAAAGAAAATTTTCTCCTCAATGCTTGGGGGACTAAAAATATCATGCTCATCAAAACCAGCTTCCCCAAGCTTAGAATTTTCCATATCATTAGCAACAATGGTGTTCAAAGCGTTCATACTAATATCATTGCTACTAGCATGCAAATAAGATTCCATAGGTTTTTTAATTTTCGCAGCAAACAATCCATGTCTTAACTCAGGAAATAGAATAAAAAGCTCACTGTTGCTTTCCATTATGCCTTAGTAGTGTAAAACAAGAAACCAAAAGATGCAATTGCAGGATCTAAAGGAAATAGCTTCGAGCACTCACACACCGGCAACAGTGCTAGGAAATAGCTTAGTAGTCGGAGGATGTGAATACCTTTTACCTTACCTCCCCGGCAACGGCGCCAGAAAAGTGCTTGATGTCTACGTGTGCTTCTATTCTTGTAGACAGTGTTGGGCCTCCAAAAGCAGAGGTTTGTAGAACAGCAGCAAGTTTCCCTTAAGTGGATCACCCAAGGTTTATCGAACTCAGGGAGGAAGAGGTCAAAGATATCCCTCTCAAGCAACCCTGCAATCACGATACAAGAAGTCTCTTGTGTCCCCAACACACCTAATACACTTTTCAGATGTATAGGTGCACTAGTTCGGCGAAGAGATAGTGAAATACAAGTAATATGGATGAATATGAGTGGTAATAGCCATCTGAAATAAAGATGGCAGCAAGCAAACATGTAACAGAACTTGTTGGAAATGGTGTGTTTCAATGCTTAGAAACAAGGCCTAGGGATCATACTTTCACTAGTGGACACTCTCAACATTGATCACATAATAAAACCACTCTACACTCTCTTGTTGGATGATGAACACCATTAATTGTGTAGGGCTACAAGAGCACCTCAATGCCGGAGTTAACAAGCTCCACAACATTCGATGTTCATATTTAAATAACCTTAGAGTGCATGATAGACCAACGCAATTATACCAAGTACTAACATAGCATGCACACTGTCACCATCATACTATGAAAGGAGGAATAGATCACATCAATACTATCATAGCAATAATTAACTTCATAATCTACAAGAGATCAGAATCATAAACAACGCCAAGTACCACATGATGCACACACTGTCACCATTACATCATGGAGGAGGAATAGAGTACTTTAATAACATCACTAGAGTAGCACATAGATGAATAGTGATACAAAGCTCATATGAATCTCAATCATGTAAGGCAGCTCATGAGATCATTGTATTGAAGTACATAGGAGAGAGATTAACCACATAGCTACCGGTACAGCCCTTAGCCTCGAGGGAGAACTACTCCCTCCTCATGGGAGACAAGCAGCAGGTGATGAAGATGGCGGTGGTGTCGATGGAGATGCCTTCCGGGGGCACTTCCCCGTCCCGGCGGCGTGCCGGAACAGAGACTTCTGTCCCCCAGATCTTGGCTTCGCGATGGCGGCGGCTCTGCAAGGTTTCTCGTACCGTGGCTTTTCCGTATCAAAGATTTAGGTCAGGGAGCTTTAAATAGGCAAAGAGGCGGAGTCGGAAGGGCCACGGGGGACCCACACAGTAGGGGGGCGCCCCCCTCTCTGGCCGCGCCGCCTTGGTGTGTGGAGGCCCTGGGCCTCCCCTCTGGTGCCTCTCCGGTGTTCTGGAAGCTTCGTGGAAATATAAGATCGTGGGCCTTGATTTCGTCCAATTCCGAGAATATTTCCTTACTAGGAATTCTGAAACCAAAAACAGCAGAAAACAGGAACTGGCACTTCGGCATCTCGTTAATAGGTTAGTTCCGGAAAACGCATTAAAACGATATAAAGTGTGAACAAAACATGTAGGTATTGTCATAAAACTAGCATGGAACATAAGAAATTATAGATACGTTTGAGACGTATCAGTTGGCTGGAGCATGTTCCCTTTTATGCCCAGTGTTATCGCAGTGTGCCGGTACATGATGTTTATGCTGCTTCCGTTATCGATCAGCACCTTCCTGAACTTAACCCGGCTGATTGGTCCATGCATGATTGGATCCACAACCAAAGCATATCCGCCCGGATTCGGCATGATTCTCGGATGATCTTTGATCGACCAAGTGAGTTCCTGATCTGACCACTGCATGTACCTCGGTACTGCCGGCATCACCGCGTTCACTTTCATGAAACGGCGATAGACACTTTGCCTATCTGTTGGCTCAGTGACAAACACAACGCAGCATATGTTTGGGTCCTGGTAAACGTTCCGGCCCACAGGTGCCGGTGGTGGTGGCTGATTGTTATTGTAAGCCACCTGATGAACCTCTTGTTGTTGCTGCGGCTGGTTTTGCTGAGCAAAAACAGGCTGCGCATTTGCGCCTGTTATTCGCGGTGGTGGTGGCAATTTGTCTCTGGCATCCTTCGCATTACCTCTTTCCAATAACCTCTTGGTCCAGGAGCAATGGTTTGTCAAGTGATTCGCCGGTCTTGCCGGATTCGGCGTGTGCCACCGGCATGGTTGATCCATTGCGGATTCCATGGTGTACCTCTCCTGATCCTGCCACGGCTTTTTCTCAACCCACTGCTTCTTTTGACCGACCGAAGGTGGAGTTCCGGTCCTTTGTCTCTGGCTCCCGCCGGCACCGGAATTATCTTGTACCGCGGCTACTTGCTGCGGACCATACCTCCGATCCGGAAAGTCTTCCCTTCTTTTGTTATGCCGATCTTGCCGGTTATCCCGGTGCTGATCCTAGCGCGGCTGGTTGGTTTGAGCCGGCTCAGCCTGAATTGCCGGTTGCATTGGGTCTCCCAACGCGTAATTGTCTGCCACCCGGATCATTTCTGCCAGTGTGGTTGGCTTGTTTCTTTGTAACCTCTGCCATAGCGGAGATCCCCTCCGGCATCCATGGCAAAACCAAGCAATTGCTTGCGCTTCTATCACCCCTTCACACGTATTCCTTGTCGAGTTCCACCGGGTCAGGAAATCCCGGTCTGTTTCGTTAGGGCGCTGCTGGCATAGAGCGAGCTGCTGCGGCCTGTTTGGCCTCCGGTACGTACTGCTGAAGTTGCTCACGAAGGCTTCCTCAAAATCCAGCCAACTATTGATGCTTCCCTTTGGCAAATTGTTAAGCCAAATTCGTGCCGGTCCCACTAGGAAGGATGGTATGATTCTTACGGCCCAACGCCTGTTTCCTCCTCCGTTAGCTGTTCCTCCGCCACCAGCGACGTAAACAGCTGTGACATAATCAACCAACCAATCTTCCGGCTTAGTCGTGCCATCGTATGTTTTTGTATCTTGGGGCACCTGGAAGTTGCGCACCGGTGGTTCTTCTCTCATGATCCGCGGGCCAAAGCATTGTGGACCGGGCGGACCCTCAGCTTCAATTATCTCAGAAAGGTGTACTCTGTCCAGCCTGTGCCTCGCATCCTGGCCTGGCAAGCACCTTTCTCCGAAACGTTCCCCCAAAGGGTTCCGGTAGGCTCCGGTTCGTTCCATTCCGAAATCTGCCTCATCGCATCTTTCCGGTACCACGCCTCTTGCCTGCCGGTACCTTGGAGGTGGCATCTCTTCAACATAAGCTGCTCTGGGCGCTCAATAATTTTGCCCGGTTTCACCTCTACCGACATAAGCGTTCCCAGTGTAAGCTTCTCCGGCATAGTCATCACCGGCACAGCCGTGACCTGCCCTCTGATATTTTCTACCGGCCTCATATTGCCTGGCTTGTTGTTTTCCGGCAAGAACCGGATCATACACGGTCATCTGCCGCGCATTTCCCTCCTTTTCTCTTCTCCTGTCCGGATGGGGGGACGATGCCTGCCCATGGGACTTGCTTCCGGCATTCTTTGCCGACCGGATCGATTTTGACTCTACCGCTGCTTTGTTGATTCTAGCGAGCTCAGCGTTTTGTGCCTCTATCATCTCAAGCAATTCTCTAACTCTATCCTGCTGTTTTGCTAAAGCATCTCCGGATAGCGACTCACACATCAGCACAGCGGCCTTAGCAGCTTTGATGGTTTTATCTGGACTACTATACTTAGGCTTTTCCACTACACTCAGAGATACCGACGCGCTCTTTCCGGCAAGCACTTCCTTGCGCAAATCCTGATCTAGGTTACGGGCCTTAAGCCGGTGCTCAGCAGCTCTAACCGGTTGCGCGCTAACAGAAGCAAAGCCATGGGCAGCGTTGTACTCACGTAGGGTTAGGTTCAGCTCACGCTGCGCCTTGAAGATGTTCGCGCCTCCAGTGAGCAGCCTCTGCCGCTGCGCCTCCAGCTCAGCTTGGGTCGCCGCCGCATCGGCATTTTGCGTGATGGGCGTGGACAACACGTTCATGGCCGCGTGCAGCGGGGTTGCCTTCGGTGCTGCCGAAGATGTTCCTCCGACGCCCTCGCCACGCTCAAGCGGTGGCTTGGCCGCGCGCGTGGACGTTGTTTGCCCAGCGCCTTCTCCAACAGCTTCTTTGCCGGCGCCTGCCACGCCGGCCATCATCACCTCCACGCTGTCGGCGGCGCGGCCAGCGCACAGCCATCTTGGCGGGTCCGGCGTCACCAGCACCGGCGAGAGGCGCTGGCGCACAGGGACGGTGCCGAGGTAGACGCGGTGGCTGCCGAACTCGATGATGCGGCCATTCTTGGGGAAGCTACCGCCGTTGGCGAAGCAGCACGCATTGTCGTTGATGAAGTCTAGCGAGTAGATGCGCTGCACAAGCGCAGACACCACCCCCTTGCCGGAGACGTTGAGGAGGCTCGCCCGAATATGAACTCCAGCAAGCGCCGCTGCTGGCCCCACGGTGGGCGCCAACTGTCATCGTGGTGAACAAACAGATGCCATAGGATGGCTTAAGTTGGGGCCGAATGGACGCTAGAGGATTCGGGGGAGGGTTTGGTTAACAGAGGGACGGATCTCAGATGGATTCCGGTATCTTTATTGAAGAACTTGGCCTTGGCCAGAGGTTGAAGATGAACAGTACAAGCTGTTGCGGTCAGAAACCCACCGGCGGGCAGCGACGGGCAACACCGTAGAGCCGGGAATCTCCCAGGACTGCGGCTGGCCCTGGTCCCTCCGAGCGACGGCCCGCAAAGCCTTCCGCACGCACGTCCGATGCTGATGCAAGGGCGTGCCACCTGACCTATACCTGGTCAGGAAGGTGTTGGATGATGCCTCGCTTAGTTTCCTGCATGGCATACACGTAAACGTTAAATACGAGCCTCGATCGGCTCTCAGGTTGTCCTGTGAATCGGCTCGAAGAGCCGATCCACCCATGATATGTACGAGGTGTACGATCAGATGGTGGTCCTGCTTGATCAAGATAAAGCTAAAGCGACCTACTACGATTTGGGGTTTTCACCGCATAATCGGAACATCCTACTCGTGATCGAGCCTGGCGGCCACGCACGGTGATCGTAAACCGACCCTAGACAAGGCCTAAAAACCAACACGAAGTTGATCCTCGGAACATCCCGTCTAGGGCTAGCAAACTACACCCTACGCGCCACTCGGATCCTTCGACCCGTTTGTAAGGCCTAACAATGCAGATATTAAACTAATCCTTGAAGAACAAGGAGCAATCATAACGGATCGGATCTACTAAACAATGATCAAGCGGGGTGCCGCCCTTACACCCGTGATAGGCGTAAGGGCGGCTAGATGCCTAAGGGTTGCACGACGATAGCATATGATACGAAGAACAATGCTAACCCTAAAACATCTATGATAACTACGTTGTCGCCATCAAAAAGGCTTCAGTACGAGCAACGCATGAACGACGAATAAACGTGTGCTGCCTAGATCGCAAGATGCGATCTAGGCAGCATGGTGCTTACCCGGAAGAAACCCTCGAGACGGGGGAGTTGGCGATGCGCCGAGATTGGTTTGTGGTGAACGTTGATTGTTGTTTATTTCATAAACCCTAGATACATATTTATAGTCCGGGAGACTTTCTAATTCAGGCGTGCACCTAACCGTGCACGGGTAAAACTCTAACTTCTAAATTAAGATGCGATCTACTATAATACAGATACACGGGCAATTTAGCCCAACTTCTTCGTGTCAGGCCGCTTCAGAGATCCTCCATGCGTATATCCTTCAAGCCCATCTCACATACGGCCCATCTCCTGATTTGGCCAAAATCTGGTGATAACACATGCCCCCCTGGTTTTGGAAATGACATTTCCAAAATCATTACGCTTTTCCTTCGTCGGGTCATGTCGTGGCAGAGCAGAACTGCCACGGAATCTTCCATCATTTCGCCTCGCCTCCTGGGCTTCTCTGCACGAATTGATAATTTCGGCATCACATCCTCGAGAACCGTCATGGCATTAAATCTCCACTACACCCCCTTTATTTATCTGTGCCGAACGGTTCGCCACTTCCCCCCCTGCTCTGTTCTGTCCACCGCGTGCCCAAAAACCCTATTCCCCGTAGCAATGTCTTCCTCTTCCTCTTCCCCCTCGGGCCTCCCCTCCAATCTTCGCCGAAGAGCAAGAACGAAGACGACCTCCACTCCGGGGCGAACCCCATCTCCTCCGACAAGGAGGAGAAAGAAGGAGAAGTCGAGAAGACAGAGGCCTCCCCCTCCGCCAAGCACCCGCCGAAGAAGCGCTCCCGCATGTGGGCGGACAACGAGGACGAGGATGATGACGAGGAAGGAGAAGAGGAGGAGGAGGATGATTCCTCCTCTTCCGCTGGGTACCCGCCGGCGAAGCGCTTCCGCGCTTGGGCGGACAGCGAGGATGATGATGATGACGAGGAAGAAGAAGCTCCGGCCGAAGGCTGGGGCAGCAGCGACGAGGAATTCTCCGGCAGTAGCGCCGACGGCGACTCCGACGCCGACGATGATGCTAGCGAGGATTAGTAATGTAGGATTAGTAGTCCCTGAGCAATCGGCTCTTCTTTAGTTCTTCCTCGCTTGAGCAATCGGCTCTTCATTGTAAAAATCCTCTCTTATTAATGAAGAAGACTTTTCCTTAACTTGATTTTGCCGATTTCCTTTCGTACTGATTCTGCCGATTGTTAGTTTGATCAACGCTCAATGAGCCGATGGCAACGCATCGACCTCTTACGATAAATTTCGAGATGGTAACCTGGGAACCTTGCTCAAATTCAGATCCCCAAACTCCCAACCGAACAGGTCCAAACCGCGGCCATTGAGCGCAGCGTTAGATTTAACGGCAAAACTCGTGAAATAATGCCTGGTCTCATCATTAACCTTGGGTTTCCAGACGTTCTCCTGCCGAATCCTTCTTTTCCAAATCCCCTTTGCCTTCGGGAGAGCTCTAGGACCATTGCTGAATCAACCCGGAGGCCGGAGCTGAAATCCTCGCTCTCGTTTTCCCGCAGCGACCATTCCTCAAAAAAGTCGAGATGCAGAGCCAGCCGACTTCAACCAAATCGGCTTCCTATAGCAAAGGGTCCTTTAGGGCAAGCTGCCCCCCGAGCCTCAGTCATGGCGAGAAAAGAGGTGAGCCAGCCAAATGTGCCACCATCGGCTTCCAAATTATAATGCAGAGCCAGCCGATTCAAACAAAATCGGCTCCTCAGAGGAGAGAACCTTCAGGGCCAGCCAATTCTTGCGTCTTGCTGATCAAATCGGCTCATCATCTTCAGCAGGCTGATGTAACTTCCGGTGAGGATGTCTTGAATTTCTAGTGGTCTCCAAAACTCTGGCCGTAACAACCTCTGAACGTGACATCAACCAAGTTCGGTTGCCCTTGAGCCTCTGTTTATAACAGCTGTACCTCCTTAAGTCGATGTCCGTGCATCGGCTGCATATCATGCGGAATTTTTTTTTACGGGCCGATTGTTCTATCTATCGGCCCCCAATGTTTTACTGCACATGTATCGTACATGTTTATCTGATTAGGTGCCCCCCGAGCCGATTCTTCCAGGTAACTGCTGATATCGGCTCTGTCAGCCAAGGCACTAAAATGTGAACGTCGGCTCTGTTAGGCATCGTAACTGCTGATTCCAGCGCATCAGCCGACGCAAACCCATTGCCCATTGGATCGACGTTGAACCCAGGCAGAATGAATGGTGGAGATAATTTTGGCCGATTGCTGGAATCGGCCTCCACGTTGCTTGCTCGATGAAGGTTTTTGCAATGTTCCTCCATAAATCCTTGGGGCCGATCACCTGGATCGGCATCGCCACGTTTGTCCATCGATGTTGCTTTTGTTACACGGTCAGGCCGGTGGATAAAACCAGCCTCACCCCGTCCTTTGTCACGTCGATGCGCTCGCAGTCGTCCAAATTGATGCCTGAGAGTGGCTCTTGGCCTGATGTCTCCCAAACGTTCATGCCAGCCGTTGAAATCTCGGCTGAATCATCTGCGTGGACGACTTCTACTTCATCTCCATCCCACTCGTATTAGGCATTGGTGCATCGTGGATGGAATGCAACAGCTTGGCGTGGATCCAATCTCTCCCTAGTAGGACAGCATAGGAGCTCTTGTCGTCGACAATAAAGAATGTCGTAGGGACGGTTTTCCTTCCTATGGTCGGATCCACGTTCGTAACACCTTGTGCGTCGGATGCTTGGCCGTTGAAATCGCTCAGCGTCACATTGGTCTTGATCAGATCCGAGCTAGAGCGTCCCAACCGACGTAGCATGGAGTATGGCATAATGTTAACTGCCGCTCCAGTGTCCAACATCTTGTTGACAGGCTGCCCATTGATGTAACCTCGCAAGTACAGGGCCTTCAGATGCCTGTAGCTTCTCTCTCGTGGCTTCTCAAAGATGACCGGCCGTGGGCCGCAATCAAGTTGTGCCACAGGTGCTTCGTCTAATCTCGGAGCGCTAAACTCCGTTGGAAGGATGAAGACCATGTTTGTGCCAGCCGATGTCTCATCATCGGCTTTCTTTTGTCTGGGGCGCCACACTTTCCTTTGTGGCCGACCTTCTTCGTCCAGGGTTCGCTGAATTTTAGCGGCCAGATCAGGCCGCGCTTTCCTCAACGTGTGCAGGTATAACCTTTCAGCTTCCTCCAACCCACGTAGACGCTGAACCCTTCGTTTTTGGGAACGGCTGAGCCCATCAGGGCACCACCTTGGCCGATGATACTTGTCCTCTTCTTCATCATCGTCCTCTAGTTCCTCGAGATCTTCCACCCGAGCGGACTCAGCATGCTTGTTCCGAGGCGGGAGAGGCCCTAGACGTTTGAACACGGACACGTTAGCTGCATCCTTCTTCTTTTGTTTACATTCTGGGGCGCTGCCGATTGTAGGCAATCGGCTCATTCCTGAATCCCAGCAGTGTCTGAAGAAGGGGCAGTCCCAGTGTCTAACCTCGTCGTCTTGCTCTCTCGACTTTTCCTTGGCGTGGCGCTCATATCGCTCCTCGTCGCGATCATGCCGACGACGTCTCCTGTCGTCCCTAGCCAGACGATCTTTTTCATCATCGTCGTTGTATCGCCGGCGTTGGTCGTATTGACCCACATACTTGTTGAGGAGGTGATCAGAGAGAGGTCGCTAATATCTTACGTTCCTCACTTCTCCCTCTGTGATGTAGCGCTTGCCATCGTGGCGGAGCCGATCGCGTGGAGCGGCTTCCTCTCGTGTCCTTGCTATGAGAGCAGCCTGCCCTCATCTCCGTCCTTACCGAGTGGTGCCCAGGTCCTACCATGTTGATATTGCACGAGAAATCTGGCTGGCACCCTTCATGGTAAGTATACTCCACCATGTTAACGGCGGGGAAGGGATGTGTGTCGACCTTCATGGCGTACTGGCTGAAAATTAGCCGCCCTTGTTCTATCGCCATTTGGACCTGTTGACGCCACACCCTGCAGTCGTTGGTGGCATGGGTGAACGTGTTATGCCATTTGCAGTATGGCTTTCCGTTCAGCTCTTGCACCGTGGGGATCTTGTGGCCTTCGGGTAACTTTAGCTGCTTCTCCTTGAGTAAGAGGTCGAAAATCTGCTCAGCTTTGGTCACGTCGAAGTCAAACCCTTTTGGAGGACCTTGTGGCTTAACCCATTTACGGGACACGGGGCTTGCCCCCGAGTCCATTCAGCCATCGCTACCTCTTGATCTCCCGCAGCACCTTCATCTTCATCTTCCTCAACCAGGACCACCGCACGCTTGAATTTATCCCGGTAAACATCCGGGTGGCGCTGTTCATATGCCGACAGCCTTCGCACCATGTGCGCCGGTGAAGGGTAGTCCGCTTGGGAGGCCACGTCCTTGATCGATGATGAGAGACCCACCACCGCCAACTCGATCGCTTCTTTTTCACTTACATGAACCGAATAGCATCGGTTCCTAACGGTCCCGAAGCGCCGGACGTATTCCGCCACTCGTTTCCCCGCGCTTCGTCGTACTTGTGCTAGATCGGTAATGCCAGCCTCGGAAGCCTCCGAGTGATACCGCACGTGGAACTGTTCTTCCAACTCGCTTCCAAGTCCGGATTGAGTTTGGTGGCAGCGATGTGTACCACCCGAAAGCCGATCCCGTGAGGGACCGTGCGAAGAACCTCACACGCAGCTCGTCCGATGCTAAGATCGTGCCCAGCTGTGCCAAATATCGGCTCACATGCTCGATGGAGCCGGAACCATCTCGATCCATTAAACTTTGTGAAGTCGGGGAGCCGATATTTGGGTGGTAGCGGGATCAATTCGTACTCGTTGGGGTACGGCTTGGAATAGCCGATTGTCCTCCTTTTCGGCATCATGCCGAACTCGGTCTTTCGAATTGTACAAATCTGATCCGCGGTGATGGCCGCAGGCGTCGAACTCCGAAGGTTCGCCGGGGTGGCATACTTAGCCAGCCATGCTTGCTTTTCCAACTCCGAGCCAACCGCAGGAGCTGAGCTCGGAGGTTTGTCGGAGTGGCGTACTTAGCTAGCCACGTCCGCTTCTCAAGATCTCGTTCCCGACGTTCCTCCCGCTCGTTCCGAAGTCCCCGCTGTTGCAGCCTCGGTTCGAGAGTG
Organism: Lolium rigidum; assembly: GCF_022539505.1. Classification (NCBI taxonomy): domain Eukaryota; kingdom Viridiplantae; phylum Streptophyta; class Magnoliopsida; order Poales; family Poaceae; genus Lolium; species Lolium rigidum. Next base: position 172,913,589 of record NC_061508.1, read on the forward strand.
CCCGAGTCATCGTGAGTCCGGCACGTATGTGCACGTGTATCCGTGGGGGATCTCCTTGGGTGCCTCATGTAAGAATTGGTAGTCACTAGGGTCACCACCAATCTTGTAGACGACGTATGCCGATGAATTCGGCACTTCGGTGCCGCCAACGCGAACGGCAGCGGTGGACGGGACCGGAGTGGCATCTCTCCTTGGTAAGTCCCCGCAGCTGGTGCTGAGGGAGAATACCGATGGCTCATGATTTCCTGGATCACACGCGGAGCGACACGCTCCAAAGTGTTCACCGTGCTCTCGTAATGGCGGTGCAGCGAATGAGCCACCATGAAGTTGATCTCCCGACGCAGCGACCCGGTGCGTTCTTCCGACGGGGAGGACAGGTCCACTCCATCGAGCGCGCCTTCAGGTGAGAACCCTTTCCACCTGATGCCATGGGAGCGGGTTCTGTGGAAAGAGCCGATGAGTTCGGCTTCGAGGACTGCTTTGATCTCGTCATGCTTCTTCTTGAGCTCCTCAGTCAGATCATCGTACTTGACCGGAGTGCCTTCCGCCATCTCGGATGTAGATGGCGATGCGGTGGATGTCGAAGATTGTCCCACCGGGCGTGCCGAATGTGTTGCGGTCGAAACCCACCGGCGGGCAGCGACGGGCAACACCGTAGAGCCGGGAATCTCCCGAGACTGCGGCTGGCCCCGGTCCCTCCGAGCGACGGCCCGCAAAGCCTTCCGCACGCACGTCCGATGCCGATGCAAGGGCGTGCCACCCGACCTATACCTGGTCGGGAAGGTGTTGGATGATGCCTCGCTTAGTTTCCTGCATGGCATACACGTAAACGTTAAATACGAGCCTCGATCGGCTCTCAGGTTGTCCTATGAATCGGCTCAAAGAGCCGATCCACCCATGATACGTACGAGGTGTACGATCAGATGGTGGTCCTGCTTGATCAAGATAAAGCTAAAGCGACCTACTACGATTTGGGCTTTTCACCGCATAATCGGAACATCCTACTCGTGATCGAGCTCGGCGGCCACGCACGGTGATCGTAAACCGACCCTAGACAAGGCCTAAAAACCAACACGAAGTTGATCCTCGGAACATCCTCGTCTAGGGCTAGCAAACTACACCCTACGCGCCATCGGATCCTTCGACCCGTTTGTAAGGCCTAACAATGCAGATATTAAACTAATCCTTGAAGAACAAGGAGCAATCATAACGGATCGGATCTACTAAACAATGATCAAGCGGGTGCCGCCCTTACACCCGTGATAGGCGTAAGGGCGGCTAGATGCCTAAGGGTTGCACGACGATAGCATATGATACGAAGAACAATGCTAACCCTAAAACATCTATGATAACTACGTTGCTCGCCATCAAAAAGGCTTCAGTACGAGCAACGCATGAACAGTGAATAAACGTGTGCTGCCTAGATCGCAAGATGCGATCTAGGAAGCATGGTGCTTACCAGGAAGAAACCCTCGAGACGGGGGAGTTGGCAATGCGCCGAGATTGGTTTGTGGTGAACGTGATTGTTGTTTATTTCATAAACCCTAGATACATATTTATAGTCCGGGGGACTTTCTAATTCAGGCGTGCACCTAACCGTGCACGGGTAAAACTCTAACTTCTAAATTAAGATGTGATCTACTATAATACAGATACACGGGCAATTTAGCCCAACTTCTTCGTGTCAGGCCGCTTCGGAGATCCTCCACGCGTATATCCTTCAAGCCCATCTCACTTACGGCCCATCTCCTGATTTGGCCAAAATCTGGTGATGACAAAGCTCTATGAACTAGGGTTTCTCTCTATCAACTAGTGATCTCCTGAAGTTCTACCAACTGAGGTCTCTCCGCGCAAGGGAGTGCCCCCTCTCCTTATATAGGGGAGAGGGTGGCTTACAAGGGAAGGAACCCTAATGGTATCTTTGACTAGACAAACAAATTTACAAAGCTTCTTTGGCCTCAGATGATGCCGATATGTCTTTAATCGGGGAGCGGTGACGTCCTCCGGATGCTTTAACGTCATCTTCTGCTTTGGAGTCAGGGCTTCGTTTAAAGCTACTTTGCTTAGCTCATCTTTGTCCTCTAGTCTTGGAGAGAATCTTTGACCAGAGTGCTGACAGGCTACAGTGAAAATCATACCGGTGCTCCGGTACCTCTCTTGTTCCCTAAGTTCCGGTATACCCCTCCTGGGATACCGGTAGGTTTTAACTAGGCTCTTGCCAATCTCAGAAACCATCCGGATTGATCTACAATCCGGTATCTTTTAAGAAAGAATCATGGCAAATTTGCCATGCATTTGGCCTACCGGGGGTCATCCCCCCGACAGATAGACATGCAATTGCGCGCTCAAGCATCACGTTGTATATTCCCCTAGAGTTATAATATACTCCCTCCGGCTCATGAAACTTGTTTGAGATTTATTAAAATTTAGATGTATGTAGATGTTATTAAGTGTCAAGAGTCTAAACTAGTAAATATGCCCGTGCGTTGCAACGGAGAAGAAACATAAAATACATAGGCATAGCTGAAAACTCACACCTCTAATTCTAACATTTTTTGTATAGTATCACATGTGCATAATTATTGTAGCTTGAAGTCTTGAACCATTGTCATGTTCAGTAACCATCTAGCAAATATGTTTGTGCATTATGTGCTTACAAACTAGACCTTATGAAGCCTACGACAGGGTGGACTGGAAATTCTTGGAAGAAGCCATGAGAAAGATGGGGTTTGCGGATCAATGGATAAGTTGGATCTTGGAATGCATCAAATATGTCAAGTTCTGTGTGAAGCTCAATGGAAAGTTACTGGACAAATTTACTCCATCAAGGGGTATCAGCAGGGCGACCCCATCTCACCCTATCTTTTCCTCTTTGTGGGGGAAAGCCTTTCTGCTGTCCCAAGACAACAAATCGCCGCTATGAATTTTCAGAGCTGAAAATCAAAAGGAAAAGCCCAAGAATTTCTCACATTCTTTTGGCAGATGATAGCCTGCTATTCTTTCAAGCTAACCTTGATCAGGCTATTGTGATCAATGATTTTCTGAGAAACTACGAGAAAGGGACTGGTCAGTTACTTAGCCCTGCCAAATGTTCTCTTATGCTGGGTCAACATTGCCCGGCTGATGATGGCAACAGAGTTGCCGAAGTTCTAAAAGTTGAAACAATGACTATGGATGAGAAGTATCTAGGCCTCCCTATTCCAAAGGGATGCATCAAGGAAGGTAAGCTCAAGTCCTCGAAAGAAAAGCTGAGCAAAAAAAATTCAGACTGGAATGAGAAGTACATGTCTACGACAGCTAAAGAAGCCTTAATCAAATCGGTCGCGCAAAGCATCACTAACCATGCTATGAGCGTGTTTAAATTCCCTACAGGGCTGTGATGAATTAACTCATATTATTAGAGACTTTTGGTGGGGTGATGAAGAAGAGAAAAGGAAAGTCCACTGGATGTCTTGGGACAAGATGACTAACCCGAAATCTCATGGTGGCCTAGGCTTCAAGGATCTGAGGGTCTTTAACTAAGCTTTGCTTGCTCGACAAGCCTGGCGCCTGATAAACTCCCCTAATAGCATGTGTGCTAGACTGCTGAAATCAAAGTACTACCTCTCCGGCCAACTAACTGACATTGCTTTTGGTCAGAATATTTCTCCATGTTGGCAAGGTATCTCTCATGGGTTGTATCTTCTGAAGATGGGAGTGATTTGGAGAATTGGCTTTGGGTCTAAGGTTAGGATTTGGAGAGACAACTGGCTCCCTAGAGGAAACCATAAGCCCTTTGGTAATGCTGGTAAAAAAAGAGTGAAATGGGTCTCTGAGCTCATCAACTCGGACTCCAGATCTTGGGATGATCCCTTGGTAAGATCCATCTTCTACCCTCCGGATGCAGATGAAGTTCTTAGGATTCCCCTATCCTCCGCTTCAAACAAAGACACTATTGTCTGGGCTCATGAACCAAACGGCTTATTCTCGGTCAGGAGTGCCTATAGACTCGGTATGCAAATGAAAAACTGTGTTAACCAGGAAGCCTGTAGTTCTAACCATCTCGGAGAAAGACCACTCTGGAAACTCGTTTGGAACACTAATGTCCCTCCAAAAATTAAAGTTTTTTGCTTGGAAGCTTGCTTCTAACACCCTTGGAGTCCAGGAGCTTAGATGCAGAAGAAATATGGATCTGAAGCCTACTTGCACTATTTGAGGCAGAGAACCTGAGACTGCCCATCATGCAGTCGTGGGGTGTACTAAACCAACCGCCTGGAGACATTACCTAAGAAAATCTTGGTCTCTCCCAGACGAGAACATGTTCTCCTTTACTGGTGAGAACTGGGTTCTCACTCTGCTTGACCAATGCAATGAGGTTACTAGGGCAAAGCTGCTATTCCTATGGTGGCGTTCTTGGCACTTGAGAAACAATGCCATTTTCAGCGATGGTAAGTGTGGCATTCAACAATCTGCTAACTTTACCCAGTCCTATCTATCCACCTTCTTACAGGTCAATACTCATGAGATGACTACTGATATAAAGGGCAAGAAACCTATCCAGTCGAGATCGGAACTACTGTTAAAGCAAGGAAAAGTGATGACACCTGGATGGCTCTGGCCCTAGGTTGGCTAAAGTTGAATGTTGATGATGGCTTCTGTGCGTAGACAAACTCTGGGTCCTGGGGTGCCATCCTCAGAGATGCCTCGGGGTCTGTTATTCTGTCGGCCTGGGGTAAACTAGACCACTGTCAAGATGCTGCTACAACCGAGTGCTTGGCCATGCTGGAAGGGTCTAAGGCTATTTTTGCTAATGCTACTTCCAGTGTTATTATTGAAGGGGACAATGCGTTGGTGATCGAGGAGCTGAAGCTTAGAGGTCCTAGCAAGTCGAAGCTGGCCAATATTGCTACTGATACGAGGAACTCCCTACAGATGCTCCCAGGGTTCGAGATCAGGAAGATCAACAGAACTGCTAACAAGACGGCCCATGCTTTAGCAAAATTTGCTAGGTTAGGGAGCTCAGGGAGTGTGTTTTTGAATTATGTCCCTCCCTGTTTGCTGGGAAAGATTCACCATGACTGTAAGGGTATGTGTGACTGTAAGGGTATCCTCGGAGGTGCTCCCGCACGCTTGAGGCGTCCCGGCGGCGTCGTCGCCGTGCGGGGGCAGCGCCGACAGAGGAGGGCTGCACGCAGCGGCAGCGGGGGGCGCCTCCGCTTCTCCTTCCGCCGCCTCCTCCGCGCGCGCTTGAAGGTACGCCATCATCTCCGGCCACTTCCGGCCGGCCCTCTACCATGCGCCGATGGAGCGCCTACGCCTGGCGAGCTCCGGCGACGCCCGTGCACCCGGCGGACGCCGAGTGCACCTTCCGGCGCCGGATCGGCCACCTCCCCTACCCACGCGTCTAGCACGCGTCATTCCGGACGGAGGGGAGCTGGCCGAAGCGGCGGCGCGGCGTCGGAGCGGCCGGAATCGCTCGTCGGAGCGGGGAACTGGCGGCGGCGGCGGCGGGAGACGAGCGGCGGAGGGGAGTAGGGTTTGCGAACCGAACTCCCCTCCGCGAACCCTTTTAATAGGGGTCGTGCGGTGGGTTTCTCGGGCCCCCGAACTTTCGATTCGGGCCGGCCCATGTATTCGGGCGCTGATCTGCGCGCGTTTCGGCCCGAACCCATAAATCCACCGGAAAAGTTCAGTTTCGGCAGGATTTACGGGGGCTCTGTTAGAGATGCTCTAACCCAAGTGTTCCACCCACCCGAAGAAAACCACATCAACTTGTTCGTTTTGTTCTCTCCATCAGCCTCCGAGAGAACTTCCGTAGCAGACCACCCGTGTGCCGCCTTCCGCTTCCCATTAGCACGCGGGGCTGTGCCCTCTTTTCCTACTCGACGTTGCAGCCCTCCTCTACAACTCTGTCCTTGTGGTTTGGGCATTTTGATATGTGAAGAAAAGTTCAGCAAAAACATTTAAAAGAAGACCAGACGACATCAGTGAAAGTGACTATTCTATTCTTAGCAAGTCAGCATTGACGATTTGAGCGTGTATAAAGCAGCTAGCTATGGAACTACTCCACGTAAAACACTATTGGCCTGCTCGATAAAATGTCTGTACTAATGGGCTCTTCCAAGAAATGAGGACACTTCATCGTTGTTTACTTCATTTTCTTATGTATTATTCTAGGCAGTTGGCTCTTCCTTAATTTCTACCTGTTAACATTTTTATTTGAAAAATCCATCGATTACAAATAGCGCAAAAAGTAATAAAGATTTCAAATATACTTGGACGACCTAATGACGACTACATACACTAGCACGAGCCAAATGCGCGCCGCCGTTCTCGCTACTCCATCACCGGAGTCAGGCAAAACTTTTTGTAGTAGACAGACGGGAAGTCGTCGTGCTAAGGCCCCGAAGAACCAGCACACTAGAGTAGCAACCATCCCCAATGATGACAACCGTAGATTGGAAGAGACTTACATGAAACCATACAAACGAACATGAAAACCGACCGGGTCCCTGGAGATCCGCCGAGCACACGAGTCCACGCGCCCTCCTCCAGTGGTAGATGCACCACCGGTACGAGGATAGGATGGGGAGGACTTTATTCTAACTTCAAGATACAGCCGCCGCCTCAACATCCCAAAAAATATACTGAAAACAACCTACAAAAAGAACGGAAACTCCACGCCGGCTAGTGGCCCCCAAGGCCGCTGGAGGCAGAGCGGACCAGCAGTATCGCCAGTGAGGAGGACAAAACCCTAGATTGGTTTTGTTGCGGAGCTGCCTCTTAATCCTCCAACCCGTTCACACTAGAACAGTTGCACTGTTAAACCCGAATTGTATGAAGTAAATGAGCCTAGAGGTTCTCCTATAAGCAGATGTGTTCATCTAAAGTTTATGTATCTTCCCCTAGAAACTTTCAGGCTAAATAGATAGAAAACCCAGGGGAAAAAACGCTCTCTCCCTTCTCGTCGCTCCCGTTAGCGACGAGAGGGAACTCTTGCCGCCCTAGGCCAGGCTCCTCCATTTGCTCCTTCCCGTCCTCGCCGCTGCCGGACGAAGTCGCTGGGCAAATCCTGGGCGGTGGCGGCGGGGACTCCTCTCCCCCTCATGGGGAGAACTTGGAGAGGGCCGACGTAGCTGGTGAGGGTGGCAAGCACTAGGCGAGGGGCGCGTGTTGGGGTTTTGGTATCGCAAAGGAACACGGGTACCTCGGCGAGACCCTTGAAGGTTATCAGACCACACAGAGCTAGAAGCAACGCTCCAAGCTCACCAAGGCCATGGCGATGTTGGAGAATGGCGCTAGCAGCACAACAGAGAGAGACATAGAGTTACCCAGGTTCAGGGCCCTCGTGGTGAGGTAAAACCCCTACGTCCTGCCTTGGAGTGGTATTGATATCTCTGAGAGGGAGTATGGTGTTACAAGGTGGTGGCTGGTGAATTCTCCCTGGATCTAGATCTGATCTGCTCTAGGTAGACGATGAAGGTATCTAAAAGGGATCAAACTAGCCTTGGTCCAATATACCTTCTACTGGGAAGATGCTCCTCCTATTATGTCGACACCCCTTGACACACTGCACCGTCCACCCCGAACCTTTCGGGAAACGAACAACGTCCGTCCTCCTTTATGCTGGCAAAGTTGAGGCTTCTCTTGTCTTCTAGCGTGCGTCATGGCTCCCATCATACTTCTTTAGCTTCATCCCTATGCAAAGGTCTTGCGGAAGGGTCTTCTGCAGCATATCCTAGCGCCCGGTACGCCCCTCTCGCAATGGGAAGCCTCGCGAGGTCTTCACGCTCTTTGGAAACCGCTAAGTCTTGGACCCCTCGCGAGGTACTCCCCCATCGCGGAAACCTCCTATCTCGCGGAGAGAAGAGCGTTCGACTTTTGTAGATGGGCTGCCGCGAGGGCCCAGTAGGAGGTGGACCGTGGTACCCCCGGTTCCACTACACCGACAGTATCCCCCCGGGGCCTGGCCCGCACGAGCAAGAAATCATCTGCACAACGGGCCATAAATGTATCCTCTCCTCTCGGGAAAAGCAGAAACAGCAAGGGTCACATACTCACATCGTAGTGGAGAACTTTTTTTTTGCACAAGTTAGTGGAGAGCTTGAGCAGGTACGGGAGGGGTCACGTCGGAGTGGAGAACTTGAGCAGCTACGCTAATGCACAGCCTCTCTGACAGACCATGCGCACCATGTCAGAGGCGTGTGAGATCCACGCGTTCAAGTTCATCCGGTGAACAACCTTTTTGGAAGACTGAGGGAAGAAATAATCAGCCTAATTATCATAGACATAAAGAAATGTTTGACAAAAAATATTATGAAAAAAAACAATTACATTAATTCATAATGCACACCACAGACATTATACACTTTCGATAATACAACAAGTCTCCGGCCGGTCCGGAGGATAGATGAAGAGTATATTGGTAGCAAAATTTGATTCTACAACTTCACCTATAGTTTTACTCACTCATCCCGCCGGAGACAAGATCAAATACTACCTCCGTTTCGGCTAATAGGACTTGCACGTATTTCTAGGTCGTAAATTTATCAACATAATACAAACTATATATTATAAAATATATATCATTAGAAAGCTTAAATGTTCTACTTTCTAATGATATAATTTTTATATTATACAATTGATATTATGTTGGTCAAATAGGAAATCTTGGGATGCGTGAAAAATTCTGTGAACTGGGACGGAGGGAGTAGTAAGAGAGCTCTCAACAAGTGAGCTCTCCGACGGTTATCACCCAAGACACGAGCTGCGGATTTTTCGTGCACTGTCACCGAAGTGTAATAATTCACTCGTCTAGAGATCCGTCAATCTTGTGCGGCCAGCCAGCAACAATGCGTCGCCTGCGCTTCTTCCCTAATAAATCTTGTGCAGATGATGCTTGATGAACTTTATTCAAAATTGTAAAGTATGAGCATTCATAATACCAAATTCATATACGGTAAATAATACTTAATATGTCTCCTGTGCACCGTTAGGGCTGAGGCGTTGGGGAGTGAAAAAACGAGAAAACTTGCTACGTAGTAGTACATAGTTTAGCACATCTACCCATACGACCCAGTACATACACAAAAGTCAAAATGAGACGACTCCAAGATTAGACCTATTTTGTCTACTCACAGTAGTACGTACACCATAATAGTATATATTTTCTTAGCTGTTATAGCCATCGACTTTTTTTTCTTCAAAATATAACCATCGACTTTATTTTGAATCTTGCATACCAAAAGTTAAATGCCATCATGATTTACTTATCGTATGGAGTAAGCCATCGCAAGAGAAAATGGTGGCGAACGTTGTAATCTAGCTAGTTCTTCAGCTCGACGTCGGTTGCACGAGTAGTAGTATATATATGTACCTTTGAGTATCCGGAGTCGCTGTGCTGTCGACGGTCGGCAGGTCCGGTGAGGACTCGCCATCTCGCCGACCTTGTCTTCTCTCCTCGGTGCAAGCTACAGCTGTGGTGCTGATCTACGCCGGCGCCGGTGAGCAATGTCACCTATAGTTTCTGGCTGTAGCGGTGCAATATAATATATAGGCAGAGTCCAATCTCAGTGAGCCCAAATCTTGCGGAAAATATTCTTTGACCCTGCCTCTCTAACATTTGCCTGACCTTGTATCACTGAAATGTGGGTCGCACCGTGTGCAGGACCCGGCTGGTAATGAACCAAAGTCAGGAGAGGCGAAGTCAGAGAATCCCCTTCGAAATCTTGTGATGTAGGACCCACTTGTCGGATGATACAACTGCACATATGCTTCCGCAGGAGTCCTCCTCTCTCGAAACTCTCAGCTTGTGAACACATCTTGGGGAAAATATTCTTTGACCCCGACTCTCTAACATTTCCCTGACAATTAATCACTGAAATGTGGGTCGCACAGCCTGCGGGACCCGGCTGGAAATGAACCAAAGTTAGGAAAGTCGAAGTCACAGAATCCCCTTTGAAATCTTGTGACAAGCACGACTTATGGGAGACTAAGCCCCTCTCCCCGATGCACCTCGAGTACGCAGCAAAAGACGGGTACGTGAGCTACGAGTTGTACCGTAGGATCCTTGCCCTCGAGTTGTAATTATGTAGAAATATAAGTGCATGTGTGTCTATTCTATGGTGACCACTAGTACGAGTATGTCAATTTCATGTGTAGGAACTGGTCCAGAATGTAATTTAGCAAATTATGTATGGAGCTTTCAGAAATACTCATGGTGATCATGGGTTTGCGAAAAAAACGTACAATACTACTATAGGTTGGCCATTCGATTGGTAAAATTCTCATGCTAATTCGCATCGGATCTTTACCACTACTACTACTGTCAGGAAATGGTCAAACACACGCGCAAACACAAGCAAGAAATCATCTGCACAACGGGCCATAAATGTATCCTCTCCTCTCGGGCAGAGCAGATATGGCAGGGGTCACATCGTAGTGGAGAACTTGAGCAGGTACGATAGGGGTCACGTCGGAGTGGAGATCGAACTTGAGCAGCTACGCTAATGTAGAGCATCTCTCATACACCATGCGCAGCGATCTTGGGAACATGCGCACCATGAGGCATGTGAGATCCATGCTTTCAAGTTCATCCGGTGAACAAACTTTTTGGAAGACTGATGTAAGAAATAATAAGCCTAATTATTACAGACATAAAGAAATGTTGACAAAAAAATATTAGTAAAAAAATTATTTCATTAATTCATAATGCACACCATAGACATTATACACATTCGATAATACAACAAATCTGCGGCCGATCCGGAGGATAGGTGAAGAGTGTATTGGTAGAAAAATTTGATTCTACAACTTCACCTACGGTTTACTCATCCAACCCGCTGGAGATAAAATAGAGAGCCTCGGACAGTTATCACCCCGAGAGCTCTCTGATGGTTATCACCCTAGACACGGGCTGCGGATTTTTCGTGCACTGTCACCGAAGTGTAATAATTCACTCGTCCAGAGATCCGTCAATCTTGTGCGGCCAGCCAGCAACAATGCGTCGTCTGCGCTTCTTTCCTAATAAATCTTGTGCAGATGATGCTTGACGAACTGTATTCAAAATTTTAAAGTATGAGCGTTCATAATACCAAATTCATATAGGGTAAATAATACTTAATATGTCTCCTGTGCACCGTTAGGGCTGAGGCGTTGGGGAGTGAAAAAACGGGAAAACTTGCTACGTAGTAGTACATAGTTTAGCACATCCACCCATACGACCCAGTACATACACGAAAGTTTAAATGAGACGACTCCAAGCTTAGACCCATTTTGTCTACTCATAGTAATACGTACACCGTAGTAGTATATATTTTCTTAGCTGTTGTAACCATCGACTTTTTTTTCAAAATATAACCATCATGATTTACTTGTCGTATGGAGTAAGCCATCGCAAGAGAAAACGGCGGCGAACGTTGTAATCTAGCTAGTTCTTTGGCTCGACGGCGGTTGCACGAGTAGTAGTATATATATGTACCTTTGAGTAGCCGGAGTCGCTGTGTTGTCGACGGCCGGCAGGTCCGACGACGACTCGCCATCTCGCCGACCTTGTCTTCTCTCCTCGTACAAGCTACAGTTGCGGTACTGATCTACGCCGGCGAGGGTGAGTAATGGCACCTATAGTTTCTGGCTGTAGCGGTGCAATATAATATATAGGCAGAGTCCAATCTCAGTGAGCCCAAATCTTGCGAAAAATATTCTTTGACCGTGCCTCTCTAACATTTTCCTGACCTTGTATCACTGAAATGTGGGTCGCACCGTGTGCGGGACCCGGCTGGCAACGAACCAAAGTCAAGAAAGGTGAAGTCAGAGAATCCCCTTCGAAATCTTGTGATGTAGGGCCCACTTGTCGGATGATACAACTGCACATAGGCTTCCGCATGAGTCCTCCGCTCTCTCGAAACTCTCAGCTTGTGAACACACATGCAAGGGCTCCGCAGTAGGTCAATAGTATAGCCCTCTGACATACATCAGGAAGTCAGGATTGGACAGAGATGGCGCGTAGAAGAAGGGAAAGATTTACTGGCGCCTCTCCTGCTCGGGTAAAGCGGGAGACATGCGTCACCTTTTTTGGGTGATGTTGACTGGTGTCCCTATAGCTTTTGTCAGCACAGGCTTGCGCTGTCATTGCTCACCTGCGTAGGAAATTGCATAAACCAACCATTTTGATGAAAATCATTTGTATTGGAAATTTGTGGGATAAACCTTATAGTGCTCCGATTCATATTACTTGATGATAATATAGATGTATCTGGACACATTTTAGTTATAGATACATCCATTTTAGCATCAAGTAGTATGAATCACAGGCAGTAGGATCATAAGTTTTTCTTGTATGGTTATTTTATTTCAAGTATTGATTTCCGTACTAGCTACTATTCTTCCAAACAAACTTTCAATTACGAAAAATTTCTTAGTAAATCTAACGCATATCCATGGTGGAACCAAACAAATGGTTAGGGTTAGGTTTTAGGGTTAGTGTTACGGTTAGGGTTTAGGGTTAGGGTTAGGGTTAGGGTTATGGTTTAGGGTTAGGTTTAGGGTTAGGGTTTAGGTTTAGGGTTTAGGGTTAAGGTTAGGGTTAGGTTTAGGGTAAGGGTTAGGGTTAGGGTTTAGGGTTGTGGGTTTTTAGGTTTGGGTTATAGATAAACCTTATAGTGCTCTAATTCATATACTTGATGATAATACAGATGTATCTGGACACATTTTAGTTATAGATACATCCATTTTAGCATCAAGTAGTATTAATCAGAGGCAGTAGGATCGGAAGTTTTTCTTGTATGGTTATTTTATTTCAAGGATTGATTTCTGTATTAGCTAGTATTCTTGCAAACAAACTTTCAATTACGCTAAATTTCATAGGAAATCTAATGCATATCCACCCATATGTATATACCTCTAGGGTGTGTTCGGTTCTGGAACGGCGTGGGATGGAATGGAATGGTTCCGTTCCAGAGGAATGGAATGGTTCCATCCCTGCGTTCGGTTGGATTAGTGAAGTTCTTTGTAATTAATAGTATCTCCATCCCAAGGCTTAAGGCCTACATTTTTTTAGAAAGTCAAATTATGTTAAGTTTGGCTAAGTTTTTATAAAAAATCATGAACATGTGAAATACAAAATTAATATTGTTAGATAGATAATGAAATATATTTTCATGTAATATCTACAAAATATCATATTTATTGATAGATTATTCTAAAAATTTGGTCAAACTTTACTTGTTTTGACTTTTGCAAAAAAAATATAAGCCTTAAGCCTTGGAATGGAGGTAGTAGCGACTAAGTAACATCCGTTCCACCACATTCCACCAATTCGGTGGAATGGCTGCATTTCGCATATGGGGAGAATATTCCCTTTCGAGGAACCACTCGATTCCGTTCCATTCCACAACCGAACATAAGAATTGGCTTTAGGTGCAGAGCGGTTCCATTCCACTTGGTTCTGGAACCGAACACACCCCTATTTCATGTGGTGGAATCAAACAAACTATGGTTAGGGTTAGGGTTTAGGGTTAGGGGTAGGGTTAGGGTTTAGGGTTTAGGGTTTAGGGTTAGGGGTAGGGTTAGGGCTAGGGCTAGGGTTAGGGTTTAGGTTATAGATAAACCTTATAGTGCTCCGATTCATATTACTTGATGATAATATAGATGTATCTGGACACATTTTAGTTATAGATACATCCATTTTAGCATCAAGTACTATGAACCAGAGGTAGTAGGATCGGAAGTTTTTCTTGTATGGTTATTTTATTTCAAAGATTGATTTCCGTACTAGCCAGTATTCTTCCAAACAAACTTTCAATTACGCTAAATTTCATAGGAAATCTAACGCATATCCCCATATGTATATACCTCTACTTCATGTGGTGGAATTAATCAAACAAACCATGGTTAGGGTTAGGGTTAGGGTTAGAGTTAGAGTTTGGGTTAGGGGTTAGGGCCGGGTTAGGGTTTAGGGTTAGGGTTAGGGTTAGAGTTAGGGTTTAGGGTTAGGGTTAGGGTTTAGTGTTAGGGTTAGGGTTTAGGGTTAGGGTTTAGGGGGTTAGGGTTAGGGTTTAAGGTTTGGTTTTTTTTTAGGGTTAGGGTTATAGGTAAACCTTTGTAGTGCTCCGATTCATATTACTTGATGATAATATAGATGTATCTTGACACATTTTAGTTACAGATACATCCATTTTAGCATGAAGTAGTATGAATCACATGTAGTAGGATCGGAAGGTTTTCTTGTATGGTTCTTGTATGTTTATTTTATTTCAAGGATCGATTGATTTCCGTACTAGCTATTATATTCTTCCAAACAAACTTTCAATTACACGCTAAATTTCATAGGAAATCTAGCTAACGCACATATCCACCCATATGTATATACCTCTATTTCATGTGGTGGAATCAAACAAACTATGGTTAGGGTTAGGGTTTAGGGCTAGGGTTAGGGGTAGGGTTAGGGTTAAGGTTTAGGGTTAGGGCTAGGGCTAGCTAGGGTTAGGGTTAGGGTTAGGACTAGGGTTAGGGTTATAGATAAACCTTATAGTGCTTCGATTCATATTACTTGATAATAATATAGATGTATCTCGACACATTTTAGTTATAGATACATCCATTTTAGCATCAAGTGTTAGTATGAACCAGAGGCAGTAGGATCGGAAGTTTTTCTTGTATGGTTAATTTAAGGATTGATTTCCGTACTAGCTAGCATTCTTCCAAACAAACTTTCAATTACGCTAAATTTCACAGGAAATCTAACGCATATCCACCCATATGTATATACCTCTATTTCATGTGGTGGCATCAAACAAACCATGGTTAGGGTTAGGGTTACGGTTTAGGGTTAGGGTTTAGGGTTTAGGGTTAGGGTTAGCGTTAGGGTTAGGGTTTAGGGTTAGGGTTAGGGTTTAGGGTTTAGGGTTTTTTAGGGTTAGGGTTTATAGATGCGCTGTCATTGCTCACCTGCGTAGGAAATTGCATAAACCAACCATTTTGATGAAAATCATTTGTATTGGAAATTTGTGGGATAAACCTTATAGTGCTCCGATTCATATCACTTGATGATAATATAGATGTATATGGACACATGTTAGTTATATATACATCCATTTTAGCATCAAGTAGTATGAATCAGAGGCAGTAGGATCGGAAGCTTTTCTTATATGGTTATTAATTTTATTTCAAGGATTTATTTCCGTACTTGCTAGTATTCTTCCAAACAAACTTTGAATTACGCTACCATTGGAAATCTAACACGTATCCTCCCATATGTATATACCTCTATTTCATGTGGTGGAATCAAACAAACTATGGTTAGGGTTAGGGTTAGGGTTAGGGTTTAGGGTTAGGGGTGGGGTTACGGTTTAGGGTTAGGGTAGGGCTAGGGTTAATGTTAGGGTTTAGGGTTTAGGGGTAGGGTTAGGGTTAGGGTAGGGTTTAGGGGGTTAGGGTTAGGGTTTAGTGTTAGGGTACACGTTGTGTCTATGGGAGGTGAGGTGAGGTAGGTGAGGTGGGATGCATGGGGCAAGATGGGGTCAATGTGGGTGTCGTGGGTGGTGTTGGAGATTGAGGCTCCCATGTGTGAGGTCCTACACTTCAGTGAGCACAAGTCACGTGCGGTAGGTACGCAAACTCCCATCAAGACTCTCTCTCTCTCCCCCCTCTCTCTCCAATCATCCACCTCCGCTTGCTGTCGGTTTTGGCAGGGCGTTTCTAGCTCAGCTCGGAGGCCATGGTGTGCATGCTCTGTAGCCATGGCGATTCGGTCGCGCCAAGTTGTTCGTCCCCGGCTGCGACGAGGATCAATCCGGGTAGTGGCTGCTGAGGACCCGATCGCATTACTTGCTTTCAGCCTGGGTCCACCATGTAAAAGTTAGGTACTTAGATGTAATTTCCTTTTTATTTTGTGTCATGTTGTAAATTGTGCTCTCATGCGTATTGCAAGTCTGGTTCAACTCGCTCGCTCGCACCTGCTGCGCACTGACAAACTCTGCACAACAGTCAACATCACCTGAAAAAGGGGAGACACCATAAATAACAGCGGCCCCGTTACTGCTCGCCCTTCGTCTCCTACCGTGTGATCCCTCTTCCTCCGAGTTTCACTGGACGGGCAAACACACATGTGATGCATAGTAATAATAAAAAAAGAAAAAGATCGACCTACGAATCTATGATTAAATAGGTTAAACTAGTGTTTTGCCCACTACTACAGATCAAGTTCAAGAAAGTCCAACTACGGGGTTCGATTTTGGCCTAGTAATATAAAATTAAATAAGTTGAACTAGTATTTCTCTAAAAAATCATTTTGGTATGCATTGTTGGTTACTTTTAGCTAGAGTGCTTACTCCCTCCGTTAGGGATTATAATTATAATGCCAGCATGCATCCCAAGATCATCAATTTAATTACCACATAATATGAATTTTACGACACAATAATTATATCATTACAAACTAGACTATCAGAACTTTTTAATCGTATATTTTGTGTAATATATATCGTCTATTATGTTGGTCAATTTTACAACATAGGTATACTTGTCTGCCTTGTAATATCCCTAACGGATGTATAGTACATCACAAAATTTTGACTTCTTGCTTTGTTTTCCATTTTACGATTTTTTCGAACCATCTTTGGCTTGATTTCAAATATAGGTCAAACTATCGCTGTCTGCTATATGTTCTACTTGGATGCAGCGCACACGCATGTTTGGCCATTAATTGTTTTCCACGCATCTTTGGGGGCATGTCCACGTATTTACCTTTTTTGAATTGTATCTCATGTACCCTTCCTCCCAATTAAATTTGAAATAAAACTGTGGGGACGAATTTGTTCCTTTTGGATGCATCGCTCGTATTTGCAAGTTTTTTGGGGGTCCCGCCAATTCAGGGTAGCATCATGCCCCCCTTCCCAGGCAACACAAACATAGTTCAACACAACCTAATTAAGAAAAGGTTCAACATAAACAGTTCAACAACCCCTAATTAAGCTAATAGGTTCACCACAAACGCTGCTGAGCAGCAAACATAAACAAAGTTCAACAAAATATGCTGCTTTTGAAGCAGTAGCAGAGACAAACATGCACAACAATTATTTACCATCTTCTTCCTGTCGCCTCCTTCCGGTCCCTCTTCTTCTGATTCTTGCTGCCCATACCTTTAACCTTCGATGGCTTGGGCTTGGGAGGAGGCACACGACCGGTCTCGATAGCTTGGTTCAATTTCTTTCTTAGGAATAGCCCATACGCCATGTGGTTGGCTATGAAGCCGGATCGGTTAACAGTTTCCCCAACATTGACACAGCCGGACCCATAGCCTTTGGCATGCTACATGATGCTTTGAAAGTCCACCTTTATGCTCCTCGTGCAGAAGGGGCAGCTGTGGCACCAGTCCAGGGTTCACTCCAATACTTGTCAAACTTCCCCACCTTAAGCTTGCTGAGAGTGGCCCTGGCCTTCCTATGACGCGACTCGACATCGCTGTCAACATCACATCAGTACCAACCTGATACATGCCAAATAAATAGGTGAAGCAAATATGTAGCAGTTGCAAGTAATACTTAATATGAATCCTAAAAATATTCTAACTGTAATTCAAAACCCTATAGAGCAAAAAACAACAACAAGGGAGAGACCATAGCGCAAATCGATCCAGGGATATGTTGAATAAGGGAGAGAGGTGAATTGGATCATACTTCCTCCTCGTCGTCGATGATATTCTCTTCGAAGGTCGGCGGCGGCGGCTCAAAGATGAGATCAACCTCGTCCTCGTCATCTAGCGGATGCTTCCCAAGAGAGTGGACCCATCTACCAACAACATCGGATGCCGATGAGCGACCAATGGCCCGACCTTTGGCAATGGCCTCCGCTTCGTCTTTGGCATCCGCTGCGTCGATGATCACCGCCCTTGCGGCCATGCGTGCTGCGGTCGCGGCTCTGGCCGCCTCCTCTACGGCTAAGGCCAGCCGCGCGGCCTTCGCTTTCGCTACATCGACGGCGTCGGATAACTGATGTATTTCGAGATTTGGGAGACATAGCACGAACGGGCACATGGACAGCGCGTGGCGCATTACCTCATAACTGCATCCGTCCTAGAAATAGCGTACGTGTGGGTTTTCAAGGCATATTAAGGATTTTATTATTACATTGGGAAACTGTCATCGACCATCTCTCACCTCTTCAGCTAAGTGCATGTAGTAAATAAGAAAACCATATTATGCTAAATACTACTACCTCCATCCCAAAGCGTAAGGCTTATATTATATTTAGACAGTCAAACAATGTCAAGGTAAACTAAGATTTTACCAAAAATCATTATCATGCAAAATAAAAAATTAATATCAAAACATAGACAATGAAACATATTATGGTCTGGTACCTACGTCATGTGTTGGGTTTGGGCCAGCTCTCCTGCTTGTAGGCCCCACCACAATTCTTTTATCTTTTCTTCCTTATCCCCTTCGCTCATGCTAGCAGCTAGCAGCCATTGCTACACCAGCGAGGTGATATCTATGAGAGGCACAGTTTTATTAAGACATCAAGTTGTAGATAGCTAACGATGAGAAAGAGGCCTCCCTGATTGAGATTGAGCTCGCTCTTGTGTTTGGCATCCAATGGTTGAGGTGAGTAACAGCTGCAATGACAGAGGTTTGAGCTGGATGTAGGTATTGGGATAGAATTAATTTGCATAGAGGCGTGTACATGGAGAAGGCATAGTACATATATCAGACACGAAGTCGCGTGTATACAGCTCCCGAATCAACTAATGGCAAGATAGATTGGCTTAGGCAAATTTTCTAATCCATAGATGGACCCCGCATTACTGTACAGGCATTAACTACATTGTGGTGGGCCCAGTGCCCAATTTTTGTGTCAGGGCTTCCCTTCTTAGGTGCCAATCTTTTGAGTTTTGTCCTTTTGGGTCATCGGCCACACTGTGGAGGGCCGACTTGGAAATATATCATATAGTCATTTATTTAGATGGACTACCCTGTAATCCTAGCCCTTCGCTCTCTTCCCACTCTCAGGATTAGACTTGGCGGCGCTGCTCGCGCAGACGTTGATCTGTTGCCGGAGTCGCCAGCTCTGGTGCCAGGGTTCATTCGGCATGTGCGCGGGCACGGCGGCTCTTCCTAGCGCCCTTCCTCATGTTCCCGTCGCGAGATCTGGTGGCGCAGAGGAGGTGGCCAGGTAGTCGATGAGGAGGGCGAGTCGTGCGTGCAACGGTTCGTCGCCGGCTGGTCGATCCACGAGAGGCACTGTACCGGATGTTCTAGATCCCGACTTCCGGCCGACTCAAGGTATAAATCATTGTATTACCGGCCGTCGTGCCAAACAGACGATGAACTGGGTTTTCTGCATTGCCATTGTACATATAAAATAGTTGTTTTGTTTTTTTGCTCAGCCATGTCGGGAGTCGCCCATTTCGGTGACACTGCACAAAAGAGATTTGTCCGTCTACATCGCCAATTCTCTCACCTGGGTATGTTTATATTTAATGGAAACTTTATCTAGCCAGCCATTTTTGTACTACTACATTATTAGTTTTTCGCATAGATGTAAATATTTTCTTAACCTGTAAAACCAGAAATGATGTTTGTTTCGAACGCAAAAATCCTGAATTTGTAACATGATTAATGCTTGTGCTCTCTCTTCCAGGCAAACTCTAACAGAAAAGACATTGAGGACGGCGTAGAGAAGCACCAAAGAAATTATACATTACCTGTTTAGGGATTTTTTTCGGCTTTCACATCGCCTGATTTTGTTTTTGGAATCCAGATGATGTACATCACCTGTGCAATTATACACCCGGAGCTCCTGGCTGGGCACAGGCAAAACTAAGTTTGATGGTGTCTCGTCTTGCAAGAAGAGATAGGAACTTGAAATTCTTGAACACACTCATGAGAAGGTCCTAAGTGATGTAGGAGGACGAGTTTCCACAAGAAGGCAATTGACTAACTTTAGCAATCATCATGCTTATATCTCCTTTGGAGAAACTTATGCTCCCGTGGCTCGATTGAGCGGGCGAGCCGGAATCGCCCGACGGCTGGGCGTTGCAGGTTATGTATATTTGCATCACGTGGTGCAAATTATACATCGCAATGTAATTTTTTTGGGTACGTTTTTGTAATGTCCCAGGATTTGGGGTTACAAAAGAGAGGAAACACATGTGTGCATTGCATTCATGCATAGAAAATCCGGGGAATTTTCGCGTTTTAAAGTAAAACAGTCACAATAACTGAAGTTTCACTTGACCTTGGTGGAATTGAAGTAGATCATCAAGTCAAGCGCTATAAACTTCACTGTGATCTTTGCTTAAACCCATCAAGGTGATCGATGTTTCTCTTACGTCGGTGGAATTGAGTTAGTACTCGACGTGAGTGTAATAAACTTCGACATGACCTTTGTTGAACTATTTGATTTTGGGGAACACAATTTGAATTCAATTCAAATATGAGTGGTAAGAATTCAAATTAAAATTGAAACTGGAATTTGAATTCTAGACCATTATATAACATACAACATGTTTAATCGAATAAAATATAAAACTCAAAATAAATAAAGTATTTAACATTCAATTACATCATCCAATATTACAAGGTTTATAAAGACAAGTAATTCATGATTAAGGATATTCTACAACAAGGAAAATATTTCTTTATTGATATTCACACAATAATACAATGTCTTTACAAATGAATAAAAGAATATTACAAATATAAATACAAGTTTTGAAAAAGAAAAGTAAAAGTCTAAATTAAGTCTTGATCATCTTCTTTTCCAATTGTTCACCTGCAAAACAAATAGGGAAGAATAGAAAGAAAAGAAATGCCAAAGGACAGGGTTAAAATAGTGATAAGAAGAGGTAGATCTTTTCATCAGCCGAGCACATCCACTAGGGGAGATGTGTATCAGTGTTGAAACATGAACCATGCAAGCAGGCAGCTCACAGCACACATGCATGTGCATAGGTGTCGGCCAAGCACACCTCCAGGACACCACATAAAAGGGGATTTCCTTGCAGCACACAACTGCTTAGCCAGCACAAAACCAATCCATCAACAATGGTAGTAGCAGGCAGCCAAACAACATGTCACAAACCAGCAATTTTATTCAGATATAGAAATAGCACCAGTAGTAGCAGTGATCTATCAGCGAGAACAGCTCCATATCTCTAGCCAGATCTTAGGAAATACTTAATCATCAAGGAGGTGCAGGATACCACAAGAAGGAGGTTTGTTTCAGT
Source organism: Lolium rigidum (assembly GCF_022539505.1). Lineage (NCBI taxonomy): Eukaryota > Viridiplantae > Streptophyta > Magnoliopsida > Poales > Poaceae > Lolium > Lolium rigidum. The sequence goes on from NC_061508.1 coordinate 172,934,794, forward strand.
ATCTAGAATCCAGGATACCAAGAGCAGCAGGTATACACCAGAAACACAACTATTTATTCCTAGCCTTTGCATGGTAACATCAGGGGATAAAAAGGGGAAGTTGAGTGTGAGAGGGATTTCTCTCAGTATTGCATAGAGGTGCTATGCAAGAATCATCACAGAGAACAAAAGCAACAACATAGTATCTATTCTTATTTTAAATCTATGCCTCAGCCTTTGCATCATCGGCTAGGTCAAGCATGGATCTGTCCATTCAATTTAACTCAAGCATCATAGTGTCCAAACCAAATATCTTACCAAACAGAAATTGTTTGAGACGATTTTAACATCATTTGGATCTAGTCTCAAACTCCCTGGTAAATTTAATCATAACAAAGTTTGTCCAGCACACCATCTAGGTAATCAAAATTAGCAGCTATGCATCCTTTTAGCAAGGTGCACAGCACAGTTTTAATTTAACAAGACAAGCACACAAACAACTTTGTACAGAAAAAGCTACCTAAAAGGAATATAAGACTATACCATCAGTTTCAGGTTCAGGAACTCAAAAGTTCCTATATGAACCTATCATGGTATCTTTTCATCAAGCAACAGTGGCAACCAGTTAAGGTCCCCTACTATCACTCTATTTCCAAACCCCACAAATATAAAGCATCCATCAGTGCTAACCCGCAACCAGATCTTATTCAAGATCTAGCAAATCATCACCTTGCAATCCAAGCAACTAGTAAAGCATCTGAATCCAGCAAGAAGAGCATCTCTTCTTATCTATTTATTTATATAGCACTAGATCTGCCCAAGGGCTGGACAAAGCTTCCTGTAGCCAACAACAGACTTCCATGATCAAATCATGTATGCACATGATTCACTAAGTACCAGCAACACCATAAGATATAAAAACATCCAAATAGCCATAGATCTAGTATATATTGTACATGTTCTTATCAAGTATACACTGCAGCAGTGCATCAGCCTGGATGAATAACTCATCCAAACAGGAGCATCACAGGTAGATAGCAACTGGTAGAGCAACCACTTATTAAGCAACTTAATACATGAAGCTACTTAAATTAGGGTCCAGGAAACTAATCCCAGGCCAACCAAGTAGTAACCTAGCAGCAGCAAAACAAATATAAATATGTATGCATACAAGCCCACCAATAAGCCATCAAGGAAATTATTAACAGATAACCTCCCAGAGCACATAGCCTCACCGAAATTATCAGGACCTTGACCCATTACATATAGATGGATTATGGCACCACAATAACATCTGGGGCACATCAATATCAACAATTATTGTGCAGCTCAATATATAACAGGAACACTAGACTTTTAAGTGTAAACCTTCCAGCACATGATTCCCAATGCATGGTCATGGGCAATGTAGAGAAGACAGAGGATTTAGCTCACAGTGAGTGGAGTAGAGAGTTGATGCAGTAGGCGATGCCGGGGTTGCGTCGGCGACACCGTCCAACCGGCGTCGAGGATGAAGTAGTTGTCACCGCAGCACCACGCCACCAGTACATCAACCACCACCAGCACGACCACGATGTCAATCACACCACCACCATCATCACATCTCCTGTATCAGAATCACATTGGCCAGGGGCCAGAGAGGAGGGCGCGGTTGCGCGGCAGTGGGAGAGCGCGTAGCGGGGGAAGAAAGTGGGGAGAACGGAGAACATCAGGACGGAGCTATGCCGCTGCCAGCGCCGGCAGGCAAGGCCGGTGATGGCCGGGCTAGCCGGGGGTGCAGCTAGGGTTAGCCACAGGGCTGTGTGCGAGCGCAGGACAGTGTCGTGGCGGCGGGTGTTGGCAGAGGAGTTCATTGCGGAGCTGGGCCGGTCGGCGGCGGCGGCGGATGCGACCGGCAGAGCCGTACGGCGGCACGTGCGTCGGTGACGCGCAGGCGCAGGGCGCACAAGAGGAGCTGGGGAAATCAAATCGAAGAGGGGGAGGTGGTAGAGCACGTCAAGGGGAACCAGAACCCATCTCGCGGGCGCCGGAGTTGGTCGGGGATGGCCGGGGCAAGCGGCGACACGGAAGCGCCGTGGAGGTCGCGAGCAAAGAAAGGAAAGAGAGGGAAAAAGTGTGTCTGCGTGCGCGCTGGTGACAGAGCGAGAGAGTTGTGCTAGGCTGGGCTCATACACGTATTTCATATACACGATCGTGTGCGTACGTTGGTGCTAATGGAACAACATCTGATCCACTAGTGTGTGCATGTATGCGAATTAGCCCAATTAGCTTAAGGTCTAATAGCTAATCCACTAGATGTGTACGTGTGTGCCATTCATCAAATTAATCTAGCCAATCAAGATTCACTAGTGTGTATGTATTTGCTAATTAGCTCATTCTGCTTGAGTGCATACAAGCGAACTTTGCTATTAGCACATTAACAAGTGTAGTTGTGCGTCTATTTTTACATAGTCAATACTAGAGTATAAAATAACTTTTAAAAGATAAAATATGTAACAGTTAAATAAACTCTTAAAAGAATCCAATCCAATTCTAACTATTTTCAAATTCTTAACAATATTTTGTAAGAAATAAATGTAAATAGAATTTCTAAATGTTTGAAATATTATTTCAACCTTAACCTTGTAAAAAAATATATTTCTATTATGGTTTAATAAATAAAACTTAGTATTTGATTCCAAATTAATAAAAAAAAAGAGTTAACATAAATGAATTATAATTTACATCTAGTACTTGGTTATATGTTTTTTGAATATTTTAAAATAGTTAGAACATTAAAAGATAAATTCCATAAACCTAATTCCATATTGAGTAAAACAATAACCTTATCATTTCATGTGAAAACCCTAAAACTCTAAAACCCTAATTCTATTAGGAACCCTAGCTCCATAACTGTATGTGAAACCTAAAACCCTAGGAAACCATTAAATTTAATCTTACTACCTTAACATTCATTAGAAATCCATATTTAACAACCAAACACATGCTCATATTCTCTGAATATGATACAAGCCTTATTACTAATAAGTTGGAATTTCATGTGTTCATCCTAATAAAACCTAGATGATCAAGTAGGGTCAACTAAGTGTAAACCCTAGTTCCTATTCTCAGAGACATCATCCTTATCTAACCATCTTTAGCATCACACATTGTGATGAACCCTCATAGCAACCATATCCAATATTGAGCCTCATATACCATCCACACTAAATCTTACTAGTGTTAGATATTTAAGAACCATCCTATCTAGGAACTAACTATTACTTACTTAGTGGACCCAATAGCAAACCCTAGACAACCTAAGCCTTAATTAAAATACTTCTTATTCCTCAAGAAGTATGTTCTTCAAAATTTATTCTTTTGAAGAAAATAAAGAGTAGCCCTCAAACCTGCCTAATAGGATCTATAAACCCTAGCTAGCTAGCACCAGTAAGATATAACCATCCATGGTAACAACCATTTATAATTAATTGCTTAATATATCTTGCTTAACTAAAACTATACAAGCTCTAGATGCCGATGAATCCAACCTTGTTGTGATCCATCTAATCCTTACTCTAGAAACTAATTGGAACCATAGTAAATCATATAACTCCACAACCCTAATTATCATACTTGTTCTTTATTAAGGAACATGTTCTTCAAAAGTTATTCCTTTGAAGTATATAATAAGTAATCATCAACCATGCACTATAGACTTAAAATTGACAACAACTCTTTACTTATTATACAACTATTATTCCTTTGTGTGCATGATTGTTATTATGCATTATACCACTTGTTTATGATTCTAAGACAATAAACCCCTAATAAGAACCTTGTATGTGGAATCACTCTAAAAGTGCAACAAACCCTAAACAAATCATTTCAACTCAATCCTAAATCATCGGTGTTAGGTCACGCTTAGAGCGATTGCATCTCATACCTATGCATTATTGCATCCTTGACAATCTTTTAACATCGTCCTTACCGGACGATGATGCTATTTCAGAATTTGGAGTTATTGCGTATCGAAGACCTTGCCTGCATAATCTTGCAGTCAAGAAAGGCAAGTTCATCGCTTGCTCATGTCAAATTGAGTATTTTTACAAAATTACTTGCAAAGTACTATACTTATCACTCTTGCATGAAAAGAAAAAATGCTACTTTCATAACTATGAACATGACTATGTGGTGGGCAATGGAACCATGGTATGAGTTTGGTGGAGGTTCCATTGCAAGGGTTTGTATCCATCTAGGATTAACAGGAAATGTCGTCCAGTGATTCTTGTGTCGTAATACCCGTGTTAACCATAAGATCTGGAGTGGGACGGAGTAGTCAAGTGTGTTCTCTCCTCTCGTTCATCAACGGATGCGCTTACCGTAGACACTTGATCCAGTTAAGGTTAAGCGGTAGGGTGGGGTTCCCAATAAAGTCCCCACGGTAATGCGGTCTATGATGGGTTGCAACCGCCGGCGAAGGAATATCAGGGAGAGCCCTGAATTGTCGTCGGGGTCGGAGGCTATCCAAAGGGGTACGCTCACCGGCGAGGACCCAAGGTCGGAGTTGCAACAAAGGGTGGGTGTGCGAGGTCGCGGGAGAATGCAATATTGGCTAGGACCTTATATCGGGCCTCACACCAAAGGAAGTGTGAACGAGCATGCAACTCGGTTGGCACCAAGGTTAAGATCTCTTATGGGTAAAGCAACACACCTCTGCAGAGTGTAACAAACCGTGACCTGTCACTCCCTGTTCCGGGATATGGAACTGCGAACGCTGCCGGAAAGGAACTCCATGAAGTTCTAGTCAACCGGTGAAGGCTGACGGACATAGCTCTTCAGAATAAAAGCAATCTTTTTAAGAAATGATTACAAAAACCTGCATTGCCTATGACTTTCTGGTCTATGGCTGTAGCTAGTGCATTAAACACCTCTTCCCTATAATGAACTTGTTGAGTACGCTCGTACTAATCCCACTCTTAAATCCCCTTCTTAGATATGGAGGCATCGAAGGAGGATCTACAGTACAACTCGAAGGCCGAGAAATCAACAACTACTTCAAGGGACAGGAACCTGTCAGAAGAGTCCAACACCACATACAACAAGGAGAAAACCTATATTAGCCATAGAAGGGAACTAGCTTCCTAATCCTAGCTCCTAATTAGCTAGAATCCTATTATAGCCTCTATCACTAGTCAAAACCTCTACAAATAGAATTCGTGATAGGCTTAGACCACGAGTGTTCTTCTGGAGTTTATTTGCAGATTTACCTTATTGTAAAGTAGGAGGCTGTGTTGATCTTCTGTAACAGAGTCTGTATGTTATTATATAGACATGCCTTGGACCGCATATGTTTCTGTTGTACCACTCTGAGCGATGTAATACTAGTGGAACGGTGTTTCATTGGTGTTATGTCAGACTTTCATATTACACCATGCAGTGGTATGCCGGATCACCACAGTTTTGTACATTACATCATGCGCTTTTGCTCATTTTTTTGGGGCTAATGTGATTTATATTAACTGTTTTTTGACAAATACATCATCTGTTGGACACGTGCTCTAATGATCAAAATGATTTTCCTATCATATGAATCAAAGGAGAGCTATTTTAAGAAAATCAAACTATGTCAAGTTTGACTATGTTTTTACCAAAAATCATTAACGTGCAAAATAAAAAATTAATATCATTACATAGATAATGCAATATATTTTCGTATGGTATCAACATTATGGTCCCGGATGATAGCAAGCAAATGTTGTTTGTGCAAGCCCTATGAACTGGACGGGAGTAGTATTTTGCATCACTGTTGTCAAGTAAGAACCTCCATTGATGATCAATTAATGCGGCAATGCATCAGGCAATAACATCATACTATGTGATAAGCATATAACCTCCATTCATGATCAATTAACGCGACAGTGCATCAGGCAATGACAGCATACTATGTGATAAGCATATGGAATGATCTAGTCTGACATGCTTGAGTCACCATAAGGGAAAATTACATAAGTTTCAGACATGGTAAGCAAGTTTAGCCATATTGCAACAAGATGATTACTTATACAATGGGAAAAGCTACTCCTCATCACTGTCGATATCTGGAAAAGGGTCATGCTCATCTACGTAATTGTCACATGTGTCATCAACTTCACCTCCATTGTCATTATCAACCTTGCTTTTATTTTTGTTCATCAGGTCAATCACAGCCGCTAGAACACGGCGGTGTGGATCTGTTTTTGCAGTAGGTACGACTTGTTCCGTTCCTACAGCGTATGTGTCCTGTCCTTGTTTCCGACCAGCTGGTTCGTGCTCTTGATAGGCATCTGCATCATATCTGACACCTTCATTTTCACTAACATTGTAGAGATGGTGATGGTCGTATGTTTGGACAATTTTCCAACCCTTATTAGCTGGGTCTCTGTCAGTCAAATAGAAGACCTTTTTAGCCTGAGTAGCCAAAATATGATCATCATTTGTCTTAGCGAGATTTCCCACATTGATGCTCTTGAAGTACCCATCATTCTTGATCCGATCTTTGCCTTGCATAAACCAATCACCTTTAAAAATAAAAACTGACCTGTTATCATGGTACTGTAAACAAATAATCTCCTTAAGGGTTCCAAAGTAATCACTGTGATCACTGTTTGTGGGATTTCTGGTACCGGTTAACATGATTCCACTGTTCTGTGTCTTCTTATTCGCATCACGGCTGGTAGTGCTAAATCGAACCCCATTAACTATGCACGCTGTGTATTTCTTGACCCTGAAATCCGGAGAACAGCCCAATGCGAAGAGATCCAAATTTACATTAATTCCTCTTTTCTTCTCCAGCTTAAGATGCAACATCACAAGTAAACAAATATATGACAAATCTACAGTGACAACAAATATAATAATAGATCTAGCAACACGTGAACGAAGAGCAAAAACTAACCTCTTTCTCGAACCAGTCTGCAAATCTTGTTCTCAGTGCTGTGTCGATGTCTCGAACCCTTTGCTGGGTTAATTTATTTCTGTATCGACTATTTTTTTAAGTCAGTTGTCCATACATAATTAAGTATGGATGTATAAAAGTAGGCAAGCTAGCTAATATGTGAAAACATATCGTCTATATTGGACCGTTTCATCACTGTTGTGCAAAACATACCACACCATTTTTTTAACTTCTGCAGGATCTTCAACATTATAATCGCCTGCCGAAATAAATTTAACTCCGTGCCCAAAAACTTCAACATCATAGGCATCATGATCTTCAAAAGCTGAATTTCTTGGTTCCTTGTTATACACTGTCTTGACATCATCCATGTATCTCGAGCAAAATGTGAGACATTCATCCGCAATATATCCCTCAGCAATAGAACCTTCTGGTCGTTCCTTGTTCCTCAGATAGCGCTTCAAAGTGTACAGCCGCCTTTCAACTGGGTACATCCACCCATAATGCACAGGACCTCTTAGGCGTGCCTCTTTAGGTAAATGCACTGCTAGGTGCACCATCATATCAAAGAAAGTTGGGGGGAAAATTGTTGGAGATATGCCCAAGAGGCAATAATAAAAGTGGTTATTATATATCTTTATGTTTATGATAAATGTTTATATACCATGCTATAATTGTATTAACCGAAACATTGATACATGTGTGTTATGTAAACAACAATGAGTCCCTAGTAAGCCTCTTAACTAGCTTGTTGATTAATAGATGATTAGTTTCATAATCATGAACATTGGATGTTATTAATAACAAGGTTATATCATTATATGAATGATGTAATGGACACACCCAATTAAGCGTAGCATAAGATCACGTCATTAAGTTATTTGCTATAAGCTTTCAATACATAGTTACCTCGTCCTTATGACCATGAGATCATGTAAATCACTTATACTGGAAATGTACTTTGATTACATCAAACGCCAGTGCGTAAATGGGTGGTTATAAAGGTGGGATTAAGTATCCGGAAAGTATGAGTTGAGGCATATGGATCAATAGTGGGATTTGTCCATCACGATGACGGATAGATATACTCTGGGCCCTCTCGGTGGAATGTCGTCTAATGTCTTGCAAGCATATGAATAAGTTCATAAGAGACCACATACCATGGTACGAGTAAAGAGTACTTGTCAGGAGACGAGATTGAACAAGGTATAGAGTGATAACGATGATCAAACCTCGGACAAGTAAAATATCGCGCGACAAAGGAAATTGGTATCATATGTGAATGGTTCATTCGATCACTAAGTCATCGTTGAATATGTGGGAGCCATTATGGATCTCCAGATCCCGCTATTGGTTATTGGTCGGAGAGAGATCTCAACCATGTCTACATAGTTCGCGAACCGTAGGGTGACACACTTAAGGTTTGATGTTGTAATAGTAGAACCTGAATATGGAATGGAGTTCCAAATATTGTTCGAAGTCTCGGATGGGATCCCGGACATCACGAGGAGTTCTGGAATGGTCCAGAGAATAAGATTCATATATAGGAAGTCATATTCCAAGTTTGGAAATGATCCGGTGCATTTATGGAAGGTTCTAGAAGGTTCTAGAAAAGTCCGGAAGAAATCACTAAGGAAGGAAGAGTCCCGGAGGGACTCCACCTCCCCATGGCCGGCCAACCCTAGAAGGGGGAGTCCAAGGTGGACTCCACCAAGGGGGCCGGCCACGCCCTTCATGGAAGGGTGGGAATCCCACTTGGGTGGGAGTCCCACCTTGGGTAGGTTTCCCTACTAGATGGAAGATTTTGGGTTGGGGTCTTATTCGAAGACTTGTAGTCCAACACTTGGGGTTCCACCTATATAATGAGGGGCATAGGGGAGGGGGCCGTCCACCACAAGCCACCAAGCTGGCCGCACCCCATAGAGGCCGGCCACCCCCTCTCCCAAACCCTAGCCGCCCCCTCTCTCCTCCACCTCTCCCGCACGCTTAGCGAAGCTCCGCCGGAGTTCTCCATCGCCACCGCCACCGCGCCGTCGTGCTGCCGGATTCAAGGAGGAGCTACTACTTCCGCTGCCCGCTGGAACAGGGAGAAGGACGTCGTCTTCATCAACACCGAACGTGTGACCGAGTACGGAGGTGCTGCCCGATCGTGGCATCGAGATCAAGATCTTCTACGCGCTTTTGCAAGCGACAAGTGATCGTCTACCGCAGCAACAAGAGCCTCATCTTGTAGGCTTTGGAAATCTTCAAGGGTGAGTCTCCATCATCTCCTCGTTGCTCCCGTCTTCTAGATTGCATCTTGGCTTGGATTGCGTTCTCGCGGTAGGAAATTTTTTGTTTTCTATGCAACGAATCCCTACAAGTGGTATCGAGCCGTGTCTATGCATAGATGGTTGCACGAGTAGAACACAATGGTTTTGTGGGCGTTGATGCTTATGTTGTCTTTAGTTTGAGTACTTTGCATCTTTGTGGCATAGTGGGATGAAGCGGCTCGGGCTAACTTTACATGACCGCGTTCATGAGATTTGCTCCACGCTCAACATGCAACTTGTATTGCATAAGTGGCTTTGCGGGTGTTTGTCTCTCCTACTATAGTGAAGATTCAATTTACTCTTCTATTGACAACACTAGTATCACCGTTGTGGTTCATGTTCGTAGGTAGATTAGATCTTACTCGAAAACCCTAAACCACGTAAAATATGCAAACCAAATTAGAGACGTCTAACTTGTTTTTGCAGGGTTTGGTGATGTGATATGGCCATAATGTGATGATGAATATGTATGAGATGATCATTATTGTATTGTGGCAATCGGCAGGAGCCTTATGGTTGTCTTTAAATTTCATGTTGAGTAGTATTTCAAAGAAGTTGTAATAGTTGCTACATGGGAGAACAATCATGAAGACGGCGCCATTGACCTTGACGCTACGCCGACGATGATGGAGATCATGCCCGTTGATGATGGAGATCATGTTCATGCTTTGGAGATGAAGATCAAAGGCGCAAAGACAAAAGGGCCATATCATATCACATACGAACTGCATGTGATGTTAATCCTTTATGCATCTTATTTTGCTTAGATCGCGACGGTAGCATTATAAGATGATCCCTCTCACTAAAATATCAAGATAATAAAGTGTTCATCCTTAGTAGCACCGTTGCCAAGACTTGTCGTTTCGAAGCAGCTCGTGATGATCGGGTGTGATAGACTCAACAAGTGCATACAACGGGTGCAAGCCAGTTTTGCACATGCGGATACTAAGGTGGCCTTGACGAGCCTAGCATGTACAGACGTGGTCTCGGAACACGTGATACCGAAAGGTAGAGCATGAATCATATGATTGATATGATGAACACTTTGAGTGTTCGCCATTGAAGTTACATCTTGTCTCGTGATGATCGGACTTGGTGTGGTGGATTTGGTTCGTGTGATCACTAAGACAATGCGAGGGATATTGTTTTGAGTGGGAGTTCACCTAGGTTTTAATTTTGTTGAATTAAAATTTGAACTCAATTTGTCATAAACATTAGTCTAAACTATTGCAAATATATGTTGTAGATATGGCGTCCCCAATCAATTTTAACCAGTTCCTAGAGAAAGAAAAGCTTAAGAGCAACGGTAGCAACTTCACCGACTGGTTCCGTCATGTGAGGATTTTACTCAATGGTGGAAACCTGCAATATGTGCTTCATGCACCGCTAGGTGACCCTCCTGCAGAAACTGAAACCGATGAAGTAAAGAATGTTTACGCGACTCGGAAAACTCGGTACTCTCAAGTTCAGTGTGCCATCCTATGCAGTCTGGAAGTCGATCTTCAAAAACGTTTTGAGCACCACGATCCTCATGAGTTGGTCAATGAGTTGAAAACTATCTTTGAAACTCATGCGGCCGTGGAATGCTATGAAGCATCGAAACACTTCTTCAGTTGCATGATGGAAGAAGGCAGCTCCGTTAGTGAGCACATGCTCGCCATGACCGGGCATGCGAAGAAACTCAGTGATTTGGGAATAGTGATTCCTAATAGACTGGGGATTAATCGTGTCCTTCAATCACTGCCACCTAGTTACAAGAACTTTGTGATGAACTACAATATGCAGAACATGAACAAAGAGTTGCCTGAACTCTTCGCCATGCTGAAATCTTCTGAAATTGAGATCAAGAAAGAGCACCAAGTGTTGATGGTCAACAAGATCACCAGTTTCAAGAAACAGGGCAAGTCTAAAGGCAAAAACAAGAAGGGTGGCAAGAAAGCTGCCACGCCTCCTGTGAAACCTAAGACTGGCCCTAAGCCTGATGCTGAGTGTTATTACTGCAAGGAGAAGGGACACTGGAAGCGTAATAGCTCCAAGTATTTGGCGGATCTGAAGAGCGGCCTTGTCAAGAAGAAGAAAGAAGGTATATCTGATATACATGTTATAGATGTTTATCTTACTCGTTCTCGTACTAGTACCTGGGTATTTGATACTCGGTTCGGTTGCTCATATTTGTAACTCGAAACAGGAACTAAAGAATAAACGAAGACTATTGAAGGATGAAGTGACGATGCGCGTTGGAAATGGATCCAAAGTCGATGTGATCGCTGTCGGCACACTTCCTCTACATCTACCTTCGGGATTAGTTTTAAACCTCAATAATTGTTATTTTGTACCCGCGTTGAGCATGAACATTATATCTGGATCTTGTTTAATGCAAGACGGTTATTCATTCAAGTCTGAGAATAATGGTTGTTCTATTTTTATGAATAATATCTTTTATGGTCGAGCACTGATGCGTGTAGTTGACACGTCCGTTGGGAACCCCAAGAGGAAGGTGTGATGCGCACAGCAGCAAGTTTCCCTCAGTAAGAAACCAAGGTTTAATCGAACCAGTAGGAGCCAAGAAGCACGTCGAAGGTTGATGGCGGCGGGATGTAGTGCAGCGCAACACCAGGGATTCCGGCGCCAACGTGGAACTTGCACAACACAACCAAAGTACTTTGCCCCAACGAAACAGCGAGGTTGTCAATCTCACCGGCTTGCTGTAACAAAGGATTAGATGTATAGTGTGGATGATGATTGTTTGCAGAAAACGAGTAGAACAAGTATTGCAGTAGATTGTATTCAATGTAAAAGAATGGACCGGGGTCCACAGTTCACTAGAGGTGTCTCTCCCATAAGATAAATAGCATGTTGGGTGAATAAATTACAGTCGGGCAATTGACAAATAGAGAGGGCATGACCATGCACATACATGATATGATGAGTATAGTGAGATTTAATTGGGCATTACGACAAAGTACATAGACCGCTATCCATAATGCATCTATGCCTAAAAAGTCCACCTTCAGGTTATCATCCGAACCCCTTCTAGTATTAAGTTGCAAACAACAGACAATTGCATTAAGTATGGTGCGTAATGTAATCAATAACTACATCCTCGGACATAGCATCAATGTTTTATCCCTAGTGGCAACAAGCACATCCACAACCTTAGAACTTTCCGTCACTGTCCCAGCATTTAATGGAGGCATGAACCCACTATCGAGCATAAATACTCCCTCTTGGAGTTAAGAGTAAAAACTTGGCCGAGCCTCTACTAATAACGGAGAGCATGCAAGATCATAAACAACACATAGGTAATAGATTGATAATCAACATAACATAATATTCTCTATCCATCGGATCCCGACAAACACAACATATAGCATTACAGATAGATGATCTTGATCATGTTAGGCAGCTCACAAGATCCGACAATGAAGCACATAAGGGGAAGACGACCATCTAGCTACTGCTATGGACCCATAGTCCGGGGGTGAACTACTCACTCATCACTCCGGAGGCGATCATGGCGGTGAAGAGTCCTCCGGGAGATGATTCCCCTCTCCGGCAGGGTGCCGGAGGCGATCTCCTGAATCCCCCGAGATGGTATTGGCGGCGGCGGCGTCTCAGTAAGGTTTTCCGTATCGTGGCTCTCGGTACTGGGGGTTTCGCGACGAATACTATATGTAGGCGGAAGGGCAGGTCAGGGGGCCACACGAGGGCCCCACACGCCAGGGCCGCGCGGCCAAGGCCCAGGCCGCGCCGCCCGTTGTGGCGGCGCGTCGTGGCCCCACTTCGTAAGTCCTCCGGTCTTCTGGAAGCTTCGTGTAAAAATAGGCCCCTGGGCGTTGATTACGTCCAATTCCGAGAATATTTCCTTACTAGGATTTCTGAAACCAAAAACAGCAGAAAACAAAGAATTGGCTCTTCGGCATCTCGTTAATAGGTTAGTGCCGGAAAATGCATAAATATGACATAATGTATGCATAAAACATGTAGATATCATCAATAATGTGGCATGGAACATAAGAAATTATCGATACGTCGGAGACGTATCAGCATCCCCAAGCTTAGTTCATGCTCGTCCCGAGCAGGTAAACGATAACGAAGATAATTTCAGGAGTGACATGCCATCATAACCTTGATCATACTAGGAGTGACAAGCATATGTAATGAATGCAGCGATCAAAACAATGGTAATGACATGAGTAAACAAATGAATCATAAAGCAAAGACTTTTCATGAATAGTATTTTCAAAACAAGCATCAATAAGCCTTGCATAAGAGTTAACTCATAAAGCAATAAATCAAAGTAAAGGTATTGAAGCAACACAAAGGAAGATTGAGTTTCAGCAGTTGCTTTCAACTTATAACATGTATATATCATGGATATTGTCAATGTAAAGTAATATAACAAGTGCAATATGCAAGTATGTAGGAATCAATGCACAGTTCACACAAGTGTTTGCTTCTTGAGGTGGAGAGAGATAGGTGAACTGACTCAACATAAAAGTAAAAGAAAGACCCTTCGCAGAGGGAAGCATTGATTGCTATATTTGTGCTAGAGCTTTTGGTTTTGAAAACAAGAAACAATTTTGTCAACGGTAGTAATAAAGCATATGTGTTATGTAAATTATATCTTACAAGTTGCAAGCCTCATGCATAGTATACTAATAGTGCCCGCACCTTGTCCTAATTAGCTTGGATTACCGGGATTATCATCGCAATACACATGTTTTAACCAAGTGTCACAAAGGGGTACCTCTATGCCGCCTGTACAAAGGTCTAAGGAGAAAGCTCGCATTTGGATTTCTCGCTTTTGATTATTCTCAACTTAGACATCCATACCGGGACAACATAGACAACAGATAACGGACTCCTCTTTAATGCATAAGCAATTAGCAACAATTAATGTTCTCATATGAGATTGAGGATATATGTCCAAAACTGAAACTTCCACCATGATTCATGGCTTTAGTTAGCGGCCCAATGTTCTTCTCTAACATTATGCATGCTCTAACCATTAAATGAGTGGTAAATCTCCCTTACTTCAGACAAGACGGACATGCATAGCAACTCACATGATATTCAACAAAGAGTAGTTGATGGCGTCCCCAGGAACATGGTTATCGCACAACAAACAACTTAATAAGAGATAAAGTGCATAAGTACATATTCAATACCACAATAGTTTTTAAGCTATTTGTCCCATGAGCTATATATTGCAAAGGTAAAGAATGGAAATTTTAAAGGTAGCACTCAAGCAATTTACTTTGGAATGGCGGAGAAATACCATGTAGTAGGTAGGTATGGTGGACACAAATGGCATAGTGGTTGGCTCAAGGATTTTGGATGCATGAGAAGTATTCCCTCTCGATACAAGGTTTAGGCTAGCAAGGTTATTTGAAACAAACACAAGGATGAACCGGTGCAGCAAAACTCACATAAAAGACATATTGTAAACATTATAAGACTCTACACCGTCTTCCTTGTTGTTCAAAACTCAATACTAGAAATTATCTAGACTTTAGAGAGACCAATTATGCAAACCAAATTTTAGCAAGCTCTATGTATTTCTTCATTAATAGGTGCAAAGTATATGATGCAAGAGCTTAAACATGAGCACAACAATTGCCAAGTATCAAATTATTCAAGACATTTTAGAATTACTACATGTAGCATTTCCCGATTCCAACCATATAACAATTTAACGAAGAAGATTCAACCTTCGCGATGAATACTATGAGTAAAGCGTAAGGACATATTTGTCCATATGCAACAGCGGAGCGTGTCTCTCTCCCACACAATGAATGCTAGGATCCATTTTATTCAAACAAAAACAAAAACAAAAACAAACCGACGCTCCAAGCAAAGCACATAAGATGTGATGGAATAAAAATATAGTTTCAGGGGAGGAACCTGATAATGTTGTCGATGAAGAAAGGGATGCCTTGGGCATCCCCAAGCTTAGACGCTTGAGTCTTCTTAAAATATGCAGGGGCGAACCACCGGGGCATCCCCAAGCGTAGAGCTTTCACTCTCCTTGATCATATTGTATCATCTCCCTCTCTTGATCCTTGAAAACTTCCTCCACACCAAACTCAAAACAACTCATTAGAGGGTTAGTGCACAATTAAAATTTACATATTCAGAGGTGACATAATCATTCTTAACACTTCTGGACATTGCACAAATCTACTGGACATTAATGGAACAAAGAAATTCATCCAACATAGCAAAAGAGGCAATACGAAATAAAAGGCGGAATCTGTTAAAACAGAACAGTTCGTAAAGACGAATTTTATTGAGGCACCAGACTTGCTCAAATGAAAATGCTCAAATTGAATGAAAGTTGCGTACATATTTGAGGATCACTCAGGTAAATTGGCATAATTTTCTGAGTTACCTACAGAGAATTAGGCCCAGATTCGTGACAGCAAGAAATCTGTTTCTGCGCAGTAATCCAAATCTAGTATGAACCTTACTATCAACGACTTTACTTGGCACAACAATGCACAAAACTAAGGTAAGGAGAGGTTGCTACTGGACATTAGTGGATCAAAGAAATTCATCCAACATAGCAAAAGAGGCAATGCGAAATAAAAGACAGAATCTGTCAAAACAGAACAGTCCGTAAAGATGGATTTTATTAGGCCACCAGACTTGCTCAAACGAAAATGCTCAAATTGAATGAAAGTTGCGTACATATCTGAGGATCATGCTCGTAAATTGGCTTAATTTTCTGAGCTACCTACAGGGAGATAGACCCAGATTCGTGACAGCAAAGAAATCTGGAACTGCGCAGTAATCCAAATCTAGTACTTACTTTACTATCAAAAACTTTACTTGGCACAACAAAACATAAAACTAAGATAAGGAGAGGTTGCTACAGTAGTAAACAACTTCCAAGACTCAAATATAAAATAAAATTACTGTAGTTAAAACATGGGTTGTCTCCCATAAGCGCTTTTCTTTAACGCCTTTCAGCTAGGCGCAGAAAGTGTATATCAAGTGTTATCAAGAGATGCAGTATCAACATCGGGGTTTGGAGTTTTCTCAACCATGCATAGTATTTTGGATACATAGGTTTCAGCGGCTCCCTTTTCATTAGTCTTGGGCTTGCTACTCTCATCAAACAAATTTTCAGGAACAAGCCAAGCATAATTATATCTAGAGCTTCATGCATCGCTAGGAGCTTACATGGTATCTTCTATATCTAAATAGGAGCACCCCACTACAAAAAATTCTCTCAACATGCAGCTATGCCACATCACTTATCTATTTGTCTACACATGCAGCCCTCCACGTCATCAGATATGCCATCTTAGAAAGAAAAAAACCTGCATGCTCTTCCAGCATGGCATAAATTAATTTAATCTTTTAGTCCTTCTGTATGTCCTGCCTTTTGGTGATTCCATATCCGTTATTTATTTTTTAAGAAAAAACTTAGATCAGCATTGAAGATCCATTACTCGCTAGAATCTGAACGATTGGATCGGACGTCTCAACTTTCTCTGCTTGGCGTCCAGAACAATCTATGATTCAATGGCACCGTTACTTCTGTTTTCTCCATGCCTTTTAATACCAGCTCTTTCTTTACATCTACACTTTGGTTGGCTAGATACATCTGCTATTCTTTCGAGGACCGCACCAAGGCGCTCTACGGCGTCACTGATTGATTTGCCGAATTTGATCGTTACCGCTCCTCCGCCGGTTTGGCCCGACGGTGCTCCAGGAAATAGGAGCATGGACGAGAGCACTTGCACGCTAAGAGCAGCGCTGAGCACATGCAAGGACATGGCAGCGGTAAGCATGGCTATAGGCAGGACACGTTTGGGTTTCTCTTACTCTCTCAACAGTTTGCTTGGACGCACCCTAACTATTCAATACCAACGATTTCCTTGTAGGATTGCACTGTGTTTTAGCAGATTGCCTTCATACCTTGCTACGAGGCAGAAATTAGAAGGCTATTGAGACTGATTCTGCTACCCAATAAATTGATCACCCTGATCAGGTATCCTGCCATGCAGTCATTCGATTGGTCTTACAAGGATAATTTTGCATCCCTTCAGTACAAGCCTCAGATTTTAACGATAGAGGTCAAGAGGGAGCAAAGTGGTTTGCTCCTTGCAGTGTTTTTTTTCTGATTCACATGCTAATCTATTGACAAAACTCAATTTTTTTTGCCCAGATACCATATAAGCTCCGAATGTTATTCGAAGAAGAGACACCATAGTCTGCTTACATAATAATTTGGCCTTACTCTGCATGCCAGTGATATCCTTTATATACATCTTTTTTTGCAAATTATATCTTTTGTATACATCTCTACATGCACAGATTGTTTCATGTGAAGTTTGTTGATCTTCCAGGTTCGATTTGGACGGTTCTCTTCCAAATTGATCTATGTATTCACTATTGAGTAAGCTGGGAGAGGCAAAACACCATATGTTGGAAACTATACTGCTGCTTTGTACATGAGTACAAGATCAGGTACTCTCACTTTTTTTTGGGTCTAATACCTTTATCTCACAATGACATGTCTTTACAAATTTGATTTTTTTGTTATAACTTCTCTGACACCAGATTTATTCTCTTTGGTTTATTCTCAGTTTTCTCAAACATTAATCGCTGTAGTAGAAGTCGACAATACATATGCTGACATGGGTGAAAGCCGAAAGTGTGCATTCCGGACGATGCTGGAAAGTGCTAGAAAATAAATTCCTACAAAATCTTCACAAGATTTACTCTTCAGTAATCACATATGACAAGGAGTATGTAAGAGAGTGTCGATCGTCACACGTCTAAGAATGATCCATGTTTTAATGTTTCTTTTTTTTGAAGTAAAAGTTTTAATGTTTCTCTTATGGCCTTTTGTTACTCTACTTCTATATCACTGCTCTCGATTGAAGTTGTATATATAATTTACATACTTTGTATCCAAGTGCACTTGCAGCCATATATTTTGACTAGAATGCAACTTTGCATATCAGCGTTTCAAAACATCGACTAACGAATGGTTGAAATGCCTCTTGAGGTCCATGTCACATGGTAGTTTGCTTCGTGTGAATTAATGACATATATGTTTCCTATCTACGCGTTTCCGCTGCAACGCGCGGGGAGTCATCTAGTTGGTGATTTAATCTCCCCACCATCATTAACACTATTAGTGTACTTAATTCCATCCATATCCATTTTTTCAAGTGTTCTTTTAAAATCGGTGATCGTACCAAGCCTCTCATGCTTACTAAAAACTTTTCTAACTTCTTTAGCTATATCCGCAAATTCTCGCACTAAGACATTTAGAACAAAATCTCTCTTCTCTCCCCGCTCCATATCAGAAAGTGTAAGAAACATGTGTTGTATCATGGGGTTGAGACTAATAAATCTAGCTTCCATCATGCGTACCAAACAAACAGAGGCATCTTCATACGTAGGGACAGCTTTTGCAAGGGGTATATCTTTAAGATCTTCATGCATACTAACATGGGTGAATTTTTTTTCTATATTATCTCTTCCAATTATAGACCCTTGTCCCACAGGTATATCTTTTACAGTAAAATTAAAAGGAAACATGTTGAAATAAGTAAAGCAAATGCAAGTAACTAAATTTTTTTTTGTGTTTTTGATATAGAGAACAAAACAGTAAATAAAGTAAAACTAGCAACTAATTTTTTTGTGTTTTGATATAATGCAGCAAACAAGAAAGTAAATAAAATAAAGCAAGACAAAACAAAGTAAAGAGATTGGATTGTGGAGACTCCCCTTGCAGCGTGTCTTGATCTCCCCGGCAACGGCGCCAGAAATTTGTTGTTGCCGTGGGAGTTGGCAATTTCCGTGGTGTAGCTTTTCTTCAGTTCCCCGGCAACGGCGCCAGAAATTTGCTTGATGCGTGTAGTTGACACGTCCGTTGGGAACCCCAAGAGGAAGGTGTGATGCGCACAGTAGCAAGTTTCCCTCAGTAAGAAACCAAGGTTTAATCGAACCAGTAGGAACCAAGAAGCACGTCGAAGGTTGATGGCGGCGGGATGTAGTGCGGCGCAACACCAGGGATTCCGGCGCCAACGTGGAACCTGCACAACACAACCAAAGTACTTTGCCCCAATGAAACAGTGAGGTTGTCAATCTCACCGGCTTGCTGTAACAAAGGATTAGATGTATAGTGTGGATGATGATTGTTTGCAGAAAACAGTAGAACAAGTATTGCAGTAGATTGTATTCAATGTAAAAGAATGGACCGGGGTCCACAGTTCACTAGAGGTGTCTCTCCCATAAGATAAATAGCATGTTGGGTGAACAAATTACAGTCGGGCAATTGACAAATAGAGAGGTGATGCGTGTAGTTGCCACGTCCGTTGGGAACCCCAAGAGGAAGGTGTGATGCGCACAGCGGCAAGTTTCCCTCAGTAAGAAACCAAGGTTTAATCGAACCAGTAGGAGTCAAGAAGCACGTTGAAGGTTGATGGCGGCGGGATGTAGTGCGGCGCAACACCGGAGATTCCGGCGCCAACGTGGAACCCGCACAACACAACCAAAGTACTTTGCCCCAACGAAACAGTGAGGTTGTCAATCTCACCGGCTTGCTGTAACAAAGGATTAACCGTATTGTGTGGAAGATGATTGTTTGGAGAGAAAACAGTAAAACAAGTATTGCAGCAGATTTGTATTTCAGTATTAAAAGAATGGACCGGGGTCCACAGTTCACTAGAGGTGTCTCTCCCATAAGATAAAAGCATGTTGGGTGAACAAATTACAGTCGGGCAATTGACAAATAGAGAGGGCATAACAATGCACATACATGACATGATAAGTATAGTGAGATTTAATTGGGCATTACGACAAAGTACATAGACCGCCATCCAACTGCATCTATGCCTAAAAAGTCCACCTTCAGGTTATCATCCGAAACCCCTCCAGTATTAAGTTGCTAACAACAGACAATTGCATTAAGTATGGTGCGTAATGTAATCAACAACTACATCCTCGGACATAGCGCCAATGTTTTATCCCTAGTGGCAACAGCACAACACAACCTTAGAACTTTCTCGTCATCGTCCCGGTGTCAATGCAGGCATGAACCCACTATCGAGCATAAATACTCCCTCTTGGAGTTAAGAGTAAAAACTTGGCCGAGCCTCTACTAGTAACGGAGAGCATGCAAGATCATAAACAACACATATGTAATAACTTGATAATTAACATGACATGGTATTCTCTATCCATCGGATCCCGACAAACACAACATAGAGTATTACGGATAGATGATCTTGATCATGTTAGGCAGCTCACAAGATCCAACAATGAAGCACAATGAGGAGAAGACAACCATCTAGCTACTGCTATGGACCCATAGTCCAGGGGTGAACTACTCACTCATCACTCCGGAGGCGACCATGGCGGTGTAGAGTCCTCCGGGAGATGAATCCCCTCTCCGGCGGGGTGCCGGAGGAGATCTCCGGAATCCCCCGAGATGGGATCGGCGGCGGCGGCGTCTCGGTAAGGTTTTCCGTATCGTGGTTTTTCGCCTCGGGGGTTTCGCGACGGAGGCTTTAAGTAGGCGGAAGGGCAGAATCGGGGCCCGACGAGGGGGCCACACCATAGGGCGGCGCGGGCCCCCTTGGCCGCGCCGCCTTGTGGTGTCGCCACCTCGTGGCCCCACTTCGTATGTTCTTCGGTCTTCCGGAAGCTCCGTGGAAAAATAGGCCCTCGGGTCTTCGTTTCGTCCAATTCCGAGAATATTTCGTTACTAGGATTTCGAAACCAAAAACAGCAGAAAACGAGAACCGGCACTTCGGCATCTTGTTAATAGGTTAGTTCCAGAAAATGCACGAATATGACATAAAGTGTGCATAAAACATGTAGGTATCATCAATAATATGGCATAGAACATAAGAAATTATCGATACGTCGGAGACGTATCAAGCATCCCCAAGCTTAGTTCTGCTCGTCCCGAGCGGGTAAAACGATAATAAAAGATAATTTCGAAGTGATATGCCATCATAACCTTGATCATACTATTTGTAAACATATGTAGTGGATGCAGCGATCAAAACAATGGTAATGACATGAGTAAACAGGTGAATCATATAGCAAAGACTTTTCATGAATAGTACTTCAAGACAAGTATTAATAAGCCTTGCATAAGAGTTAACTCATAAAGCAATAAATCAAAGTAAAGGCATTGAAGCAACACAAAGGAAGATTAAGTTTCAGCGGTTGCTTTCAACTTGTAACATGTATATCTCATGGATAATTGTCAACATAGAGTAATATAACAAGTACAATATGCAAGTATGTAGGAATCAATGCACAGTTCACACAAGTGTTTGCTTCTTGAGGTGGAGAGATATAGGTGAACTGACTCAACATAAAAGTAAAGAGAATGGTCCTTCAAAGAGGAAAGCATCGATTGCTATATTTGTGCTAGAGCTTTTATTTTGAAAACATGAAACAATTTTGTCAACGGTAGTAATAAAGCATATGAGTTATGTACATTATTTCTTACAAGTTGCAAGTCTCATGCATAGTATACTAATAGTGCCCGCACCTTGTCCTAATTAACTTGGACTACCGGATCTTTGCAATGCACATGTTTTAACCAAGTGTCACAATGGGGTACCTCCATGCCGCCTGTACAAAGGTCTAAGGAGAAAGCTCGCATTTTGGATTTCTCGCTTTTGATTATTCTCAACTTAGACATCCATACCGGGACAACATGGACAACGAGATAATGGACTCCTCTTTAATGCATAAGCATGTGGCAACAATTATTATTCTCATATGAGATTGAGGATATATGTCCAAGACTGAAACTTCCACCATGAATCATGGCTTTAGTTAGCGGCCCAAAGTTCTTCTCTAACAATATGCATGCTCCAACCATGAAGGTGGTAGATCTCTCTTGCTTCAGACAAGACGGACATGCATAGAAACTCACATGATATTCAACAAAGAATAGTTGATGGCGTCCCCAGAAGCATGGTTATCGCACAACAAGCAACTTAATAAGAGATAAAGTGCATAAGTACATATTCAATACCACAATAGTTTTTAAGCTATTTGTCCCATGAGCTATATATTGCAAAGGTGAATGATGGAATTTTAAAGGTAGCACTCAAGCAATTTACTTTGGAATGGCGGATAAATACCATGTAGTAGGTAGGTATGGTGGACACAAATGGCATAGTGGTTGGCTCAAGGATTTTGGATGCATGAGAAGTATTCCCTCTCGATACAAGGTTTAGGCTAGCAAGGTTATTTGAAACAAACACAAGGATGAACGGTACAGCAAAACTCACATAAAAGACATATTGTAAACATTATAAGACTCCATACCGTCTTCCTTGTTGTTCAAAACTCAATACTAGATGTTATCTAGACTCTAGAGAAACCAAATATGCAAACCAAATTAGCAAGCTCTAAGTATTTCTTCATTAATGGGTGCAAAGTATATGATGCAAGAGCTTAAACATGAGCACAACAATTGCCAAGTATCAAATTGTCCAAGACATTTTAGAGTTACTACATGTAGCATTTTCCAATTCCAACCATATAACAATTTAACGAAGATGAAACTTCGCCATGAATACTATGAGTAGAGCCTAAGGACATATTTGTCCATATGCTACAGCGGAGCGTGTCTCTCTCCCATAAAGTGAATGCTAGGATCCATTTTATTCAAACAAAACAAAAAACAAAAACAAACCGACGCTCCAAGCAAAGTACATAAGATGTGACGGAATAAAAATATAGTTTCGGGGGAGGAACCCGATAATGTTGTCGATGAAGAAGGGGATGCCTTGGGCATCCCCAAGCTTAGACGCTTGAGTCTTCTTACAATATGCAGGGTGAACCACCGGGGCATCCCCAAGCTTAGAGCTTTCACTCTCCTTGATCATATTGCATCATACTCCTCTCTTGATCCTTGAAAACTTCCTCCACACCAAACTCGAAACAACTCATTAGAGGGTTAGTGCATAATAAAAATTCACATGTTCAGAGGTGACACAATCATTCTTAACACTTCTGGACATTGCATAAAGCTACTGAACATTAGTGGATCAAAAAAAATCATCCAACATAGCAAAAGAGGCAATGCGAAATAAAAGACAGAATCTGTCAAAACAGAACAGTCCGTAAAGATGGATTTTATTAGGCCCCCAGACTTGCTCAAACGAAAATGCTCAAATTGAATGAAAGTTGCGTAAATATCTGAGGATCATGCTCGTAAATTGGCTTAATTTTCTGAGCTACCTACAGGGAGATAGACCCAGATTCGTGACAGCAAAGAAATCTGGAACTGCGCAGTAATCCAAATCTAGTACTTACTTTACTATCAAAGACTTTACTTGGCACAACAAAACATAAAACTAAGATAAGGAGAGGTTGATACAGTAGTAAAAAACTTCCAAGACACAAATATAAAACAAAAATACTGGAGTAAAAACATGGGTTGTCTCCCATAAGCGCTTTTCTTTAACGCCTTTCGCCTAGGCGCGAAAGTGTAACTCAAGTAACATCAAAGGGTGGTGCACCTACAGCGGGGTTTGGAGTTTTCTCAACCATGCATAGTATATTGGATACATAAGTTTCAGCGTCTCCCTTCTCATTAGTCTTGGGCTTGCTACTCTCATCGAACAAATTTTCGAGAACAAGCCAAGCATAGTTATTTTCTAGTGCATCATTCATAGCTAGGAGTTTACATGGTATTGGTGCTTTGATCTCCCCACCATCATTAGCATTATTAGTGTACCTTATTCTATCCATATCCATTTTTTCAAGGAGACTAACAAAATTAGTATGAGAACCAAGCATATTAAATTTAGCGAAGACCTTTCTAGCCTCTCTTGCTAGACCACCAAATTCTCTAAGAAGGGTTTCTAAAACAAAATCTTTCTTTTCCCCCTCTTCCATATCACCAAGTGTAAGAAACATGTGTTGGATTATAGGATTGAGATTAACAAATTTAGTTTCCAACAGGCGGACTAAAGCAGCAGCAGCAATTTCATAAGTAGGAGCAAGTTCTACCAAGTGTCTATCTTCAAAATCTTCAACGGTACTAACATGGGTGAAAAATTCTTCTATATTGTTCCTCCCAATTATAGACCCGCGTCCTACCGGTATGTTTTTTGTGGTAAAATTAAAAGGAAACATGATGAAATAAGTAAAGTAAATGCAAGTAAACTAATTTTTTTGTGTTTTTAATATAGCAAACAAGACAGCAAATAAAGTAAAGCTAGCAACTAATTTTTTTGTGTTTTGATATAATGCAGCAAACAAAGTAGTAAATAAAATTAAGCAAGACAAAAACAAAGTAAAGAGATTGAGAAGTGGAGACTCCCCTTGCAGCGTGTCTTGATCTCCCCGAGCAACGGCGCCGGAAATTTGCTTGATGCGTGTAGTTGACACGTCCGTTGGGAACCCCAAGAGGAAGGTGTGATGCGCACAGCGGCAAGTTTCCCTCGGTAAGAAACCAAGGTTTAATCGAACCGAGTAGGAGTCAAGAAGCACGTTGAAGGTTGATGGCGGCGGGATGTAGTGCGGCGCAACACCGGAGATTCCGGCGCCAACGTGGAACTCGCACAACACAACCAAAGTACTTTGCCCCAACGAAACAGATGAGGTTGTCAATCTCACCGGCTTGCTGTAACAAAGGATTAACCGTATTGTGTGGAAGATGATTGTTTGCGAGAGAAAACGAGTAAAACAAGTATTGCGGTAGATTTGTATTTCAGTATTAAAAGAATGGACCGGGGTCCACAGTTCACTAGAGGTGTCTCTCCCATAAGATAAAAGCATGTTGGGTGAACAAATTACAGTCGGGCAATTGACAAATAGAGAGGGCATAACAATGCACATACATGACATGATAAGTATAGTGAGATTTAATTGGGCATTACGACAAAGTACATAGACCGCCATCCAACCGCATCTATGCCTAAAAAGTCCACCTTCGAGGTTATCATCCGAACCCCTCCGGTATTAAGTTGCTAACAACAGACAATTGCATTAAGTATGGTGCGTAATGTAATCAACAACTACATCCTCGGACATAGCGCCAATGTTTTATCCCTAGTGGCAACAAGCACAACACAACCTTAGAACTTTCGTCACATCGTCCCGGTGTCAATGCGGGCATGAACCCACTATCGAGCATAAATACTCCCTCTTGGAGTTAAGAGTAAAAACTTGGCCGAGCCTCTACTAGTAACGGAGAGCATGCAAGATCATAAACAACACATATGTAATAACTTGATAATTAACATGACATGGTATTCTCTATCCATCGGATCCCGACAAACACAACATAGAGTATTATAGATAGATGATCTTGATCATGTTAGGCAGCTCACAAGATCCAACAATGAAGCACAATGAGGAGAAGACAACCATCTAGCTACTGCTATGGACCCATAGTCCAGGGGTGAACTACTCACTCATCACTCCGGAGGCGACCATGGCGGTGTAGAGTCCTCCGGGAGATGAATCCCCTCTCCGGCAGGGTGCCGGAGGAGATCTCCGGAATCCCCCGAGATGGGATCGGCGGCGGCGGCGTCTCGGTAAGGTTTTCCGTATCGTGGTTTTTCGCCTCGGGGGTTTCGCGACGGAGGCTTTAAGTAGGCGGAAGGGCGAGTCGGGGCCCGACGAGGGGGCCACACCATAGGGCGGCGCGGGCCCCCCTTGGCCGTGCCGCCTTGTGGTGTCGCCACCTCGTGGCCCCACTTCGTATGTTCTTCGGTCTTCCGGAAGCTCCGTGGAAAAATAGCCCCTCGGGTCTTCGTTTCGTCCAATTCCGAGAATATTTCGTTACTAGGATTTCTGAAACCAAAAACAGCAGAAAACAGGAACCGGCACTTCGGCATCTTGTTAATAGGTTAGTTCCAGAAAATGCACGAATATGACATAAAGTGTGCATAAAACATGTAGGTATCATCAATAATATGGCATAGAACATAAGAAATTATCGATACGTCGGAGACGTATCAAGAGGGCATGACCATGCACATACATGATATGATGAGTATAGTGAGATTTAATTGGGCATTACGACAAAGTACATAGACCGCTATCCAGCATGCATCTATGCCTAAAAAGTCCACCTTCAGGTTATCATCCGAACCCCTTCCGGTATTAAGTTGCAAACAACGAGACAATTGCATTAAGTATGGTGCGTAATGTAATCAATAACTACATCCTCGGACATAGCATCAATGTTTTATCCCTAGTGGCAACAGCACATCCACAACCTTAGAACTTTCTGTCACTCGTCCCAGATTTAATGGAGGCATGAACCCACTATCGAGCATAAATACTCCCTCTTGGAGTTAAGAGTAAAAACTTGGCCGGAGCCTCTACTAATAACGGAGAGCATGCAAGATCATAAACAACACATAGGTAATAGATTGATAATCAACATAACATAATATTCTCTATCCATCGGATCCCGACAAACACAACATATAGCATTACAGATAGATGATCTTGATCATGTTAGGCAGCTCACAAGATCCGACAATGAAGCACATAAGGAGAAGACGACCATCTAGCTACTGCTATGGACCCATAGTCCAGGGGTGAACTACTCACTCATCACTCCGGAGGCAATCATGGCGGTGAAGAGTCCTCCGGGAGATGATTCCCCTCTCCGGCAGGGTGCCGGAGGCGATCTCCTGAATCCCCCGAGATGGGATTGGCGGCGGCGGCGTCTCAGTAAGGTTTTCCGTATCGTGGCTCTCGGTACTGGGGGTTTCGCGACGAAGACTATATGTAGGAGGAAGGGCAGGTCAGGGGGCCACACGAGGGCCCCACACGCCAGGGCCGCGCGGCCAAGGCCCAGGCCGCGCCGCCCTGTTGTGGCGGCGCCTCGTGGCCCCACTTCGTAAGTCCTCCGGTCTTCTGGAAGCTTCGTGTAAAAATAGGCCCACGGGCGTTGATTTCGTCCGATTCCGAGAATATTTCCTTACTAGGATTTCTGAAACCAAAAACAGCAGAAAACAACAACTGGCTCTTCGGCATCTCGTTAATAGGTTAGTGCCGGAAAATGCATAAATATGACATAAAGTATGCATAAAACATGTAGATATCATCAATAATGTGGCATGGAACATTAGAAATTATCGATACGTCGGAGACGTATCAAGCACCTGAAAAGAATGGTTTATTTCTGTTAGATCTCGATAGTAGTGATATACATATTCATAACATTGATGCTAAGAGAATTAAATTGAATGATAATTCTACTTATATGTGGCACTGTCGTCTTGGTCATATTGGAGTGAAACGCATGAAGAAACTCCATACTGATGGATTACTTGAATCACTTGACTTTGAGTCACTTGATAGATGCGAAGCATGTCTAATGGGAAAAATGACTAAGACTCCATTCTCTTGTATTATGGAGCGAGCTACTGACTTATTGGAAATCATACATACTGATGTGTGCGGACCAATGAGTGTAGCATCGCGCGGTGGTTATCGTTATGTTCTAACCTTCACAGATGATCTGAGTAGATATGGGTATATCTATTTCATGAAACATAAATCCGAAACTTTCGAGAAGTTTAAGGAATTCCAAAGTGAAGTAGAAAATCAACGTAACAATAAGATTAAATTTCTACGATCTGATCGCGGAGGTGAATATCTGAGTTATGAGTTTGGCATGCATTTAAAGAAATGCAGAATACTTTCACAATTGACACCACCGGGAACACCACAACGAAACGGTGTGTCCGAACGTCGTAATCGAACTCTCTTAGATATGGTTCGTTCTATGATGTCTCTTACTGATTTGCCGTTATCATTTTGGAGTTATGCGTTAGAGACAGCCGCATTCACTTTAAATAGAGCACCATCAAAATCCGTTGAAACGACGCCGTATGAATTATGGTTTAATAAGAATCCTAAGCTGTCGTTCCTAAAAGTTTGGGGTTGCGAAGCCTATGTAAAAAAGTTACAACCGGACAAGCTAGAACCCAAAGCGGAGAAATGCGTCTTCATAGGATACCCTAAGGAAACTATAGGGTATACTTTCTATCACAGATCCGAAGGCAAGATGCTAAGAACGGAACCTTTCTTGAGAAAGAATTTCTCACTAAAGAAGTGACTGGAAGAAAAGTAGAACTCGATGAGATTGATGAATCTTCACTCATTGATCAGAGTAGCGCAGTACCGGAAGATGTTCCTGTACCTCCTGCACCATCAACAGAGGAAGCTAATGATGATGATCATGAAACTTTAAACGAGATAGCTACTGAACCTCGCAGATCGACTAGGGAACGTGCCACTCCTAATTGGTATGATCCTTGTCTAAATGTCATGATTGTGGACAACAATGATGAAGACCCTGCGACGTATGAAGAAGCGATGACGAGCCCAGATTCCAACAAATGGCAAGAAGCCATGAAATCGGAAATGGGATCCATGTATGATAACAAAGTGTGAACTTTGGTAGACTTACCTGATAGCCGCAAGGCTGTCGAAAATAAATGGATCTTCAAGAGAAAAATAGATGCTGATGGTAATATTACTGTCTATAAAGCTCGACTTGTCGCAAAGGGTTTCCGACAAATTCAAGGTGTTGACTACGATGAGACTTTCTCACCTGTAGCGAAGCTAAAATCTGTGAGGATTTTGTTAGCAATAGCTGCATTTTTCGATTATGAGATTTGGCAGATGGAGACATTGAGGAAGATTTGTATATGGTACAACCCAAAGGTTTTGTCAATCCTAAAAATGCTGACAAAGTATGCAAACTTCAGCGTTCAATTTATGGACTGAAGCAAGCATCGAGAAGTTGGAACCGACGCTTTGATAAGGTGATCAAAGACTTCGGGTTTATACAGTGTCATGGAGAGGCCTGTATTTACAAGAAAGTGAGTGGGAGCTATGTAGCATTCCTGATATTATATGTAGATGACATATTATTGATTGAGAATGATATAGAACTATTAAGCAGTGTAAAAGGTTAGTTGAATAATAGTTTTTCAATGAAAGACCTTGGTGAAGCATCGTATATATTAGGCATCAAGATTTATAGAGATAGATCAAGACGTCTAATAGGGCTATCACAAAGTACATACCTGGACAAGATTCTAAAGAAGTTTAGAATGGACGAAAGTAAGAAAGGATTCTTACCTATGTTACCAGGCAAGGTCTTGAGTAAGGCTCAAGGTCCGGCTACGGCAGAAGAAAGAGAGAGGATGAGTCAGATCCCCTATGCCTCGGTAGTAGGCTCTATCATGTATGCCATGCTTTGTACTAGACCGGATATAGCACATGCTGTTAGTTTGACTAGCAGATATCAAAGTGATCCAGGATTGGAACACTGGACAGCGGTCAAGAATATCCTGAAGTACTTGAAAAGAACTAAGGATATGTTTCTTTGTTATGGAGGTGACCAAGAGCTCGTTGTAACAAGTTACACCGATGCAAGTTGGAACACTGTTCCTGATGACTCTAAGTCACGGTCCGGGTACGTGTTTATATTGAATGGTGCTACGATGAGCTGGGCAAGCTCGAAGCAGTGCACGGTGGCGAAGTCTTCAACAGAATCGGAGTACATAGCGGCTTCCGAGGCTTCATCAGAAGCGGTATGGATGAAGAGGTTCATTGTAGAGCTCGGTGTGGTTCCTAGTGCATTGGACCCACTAGTCATTTATTGTGACAACATGGGTGCCATCGCCAATGCACAAGAACCAAGGTCACACAAGAGGCTGAAGCATATCAAGCTGCGTTATCATTCGATTCGCGAGTACATCGAAGATGGAGAAGTAAAGATTTGCAAAGTACACACTGATCTGAATGTAGCAGATCTGTTGACCAAAGCTCTCCCTAGGGCAAAGCATGACCAACACCAGAATGCCATGGGTGTTAGGTACGTTACAATGTAATCTAGATTATTGACTCTAGTGCAAGTGGGAGACTGTCGGAGATATGCCCAAGAGGCAATAATAAAAGTGGTTATTATATATCTTTATGTTTATGATAAATGTTTATATACCATGCTATAATTGTATTAACCGAAACATTGATACATGTGTGTTATGTAAACAACAATGAGTCCCTAGTAAGCCTCTTAACTAGCTTGTTGATTAATAGATGATTAGTTTCATAATAATGAACATTGGATGTTATTAATTACAAGGTTATATCATTATATGAATGATGTAATGGACACACCCAATTAAGCGTAGCATAAGATCACGTCATTAAGTTATTTGCTATAAGCTTTCAATACATAGTTACCTAGTCCTTATGACCATGAGATCATGTAAATCACTTATACTTGGAAAGGTACTTTGATTACATCAAATGCCACTCGCGTAAATGGGTGGTTATAAAGGTGGGATTAAGTATCCGGAAAGTATGAGTTGAGGCATATGGATCAATAGTGGGATTTGTCCATCCCGATGACGGATAGATATACTCCGGGCCCTCTCGGTGGAATGTCGTCTAATGTCTTGCAAGCATATGAATAAGTTCATAAGAGACCACATACCACGGTACGAGTAAAGAGTACTTGTCAGGAGACGAGGTTGAACAAGGTATAGAGTGATACCGATGATCAAACCTCGGACAAGTAAAATATCGCGTGACAAAGGGAATAGGTATCGTATGTGAATGGTTCATTCGATCACTAAGTCATCGTTGAATATGTGTGAGCCATTATGGATCTCCAGATCATGCTATTGGTTATTGGTCGGAGAGAGATCTCAACCATGTCTACATAGATCGCGAACCGTAGGGTGACACACTTAAGGTTTGATGTTGTAATAGTAGAACTTGAATATGGAATGGAGTTCAAAGTATTGTTCGAAGTCTCGGATGGGATCCCGGACATCACGACGAGTTCCGGAATGGTCCGGAGAATAAGATTCATATATAGGAAGTCATATTCCAAGTTTGGAAATGATCCGGTGCATTTATGGAAGGTTCTAGAAGGTTCTAGAAAAGTCCGGAAGAAATCACTAAGGAAGGAAGAGTCCCGGAGGGACTCCACCTCCCCATGGTCGGCCAACCCTAGAAGGGGGAGTCCAAGGTGGACTCCACCAAGGGGGCCGGCCACCCCCCTTCATGGAAGGGTGGGAATCCCACTTGGGTGGGAGTCCCACCTTGGGTAGGTTTCCCTACTACATGGAAGATTTTGGGTTGGGGTCTTATTCGAAGACTTGTAGTCCAACACTTGGGGTTCCACCTATATAATGAGGGGCATAGGGGAGGGGGCCGGCCACCACGAGCCACCAAGCTGGCCGCACCCCATAGAGGCCAGCCACCCCCTCTCCCAAACCCTAGCCGCCCCCTCTCTCCTCCACCTCTCCCGCACGCTTAGCGAAGCTCCGCCGGAGTTCTCCATCGCCACCTCCACCACGCCATCGTGCTGCCGGATTCAAGGAGGAGCTACTACTTCTGCTGCCCGCTGGAACGGGGAGAAGGACGTCGTCTTCATCAACATCGAACGTGTGACCGAGTACGGAGGTGCTGCCCGATCGTGGCACCGTGATCAAGATCTTCTACGCGCTTTTGCAAGCGGCAAGTGATCGTCTACCGCAGCAACAAGAGCCTCATCTTGTAGGCTTTGGAAATCTTCAAGGGTGAGTCTCGATCATCTACTCGTTGCTCCCGTCTTCTAGATTGCATCTTGGCTTGGATTGCGTTCTCGCGGTAGGAATTTTTTTGTTTTCTATGCAATGAATCCCTACAAAAAATGCACTCTAGCATGCACAAGATCTCAGGGATCTGTACCTCCAGATCTTTCAGCACGGTCTTGTTTATAGTTTTGCTGCACAATACCCTGAAAAACCTGCCTAACTGAGCAATTGCCTTATATATATCCTTACTTACTTGTCCACTCAATCTAGCATCTAAGATGGTTTGCAAAAGAATGTGACAATCATGAGTTTTTATGCCTTGTACCTTGCTCCCATCGTGACTTACACATTTTGCAAAGTTCGAAGCATATCCATCTGGAAACCTCAACTCCCGTAGGAATTTGCAGAATGCACGCGCAAGTTCTCGAGAAAGGGCATATGGAGCCTCTGGCCACTCAAAATAGTCATCCGAGTCCTTCTTCGTCAATTGTAGATGTTTTAGAACATTCAAGTTATTCTTCGCGATGTCGAACCTAGCTGAAAGAACATGTCCATTACCCCATGTGTGGTTTTGGTAATTGATGACAATTCCTATGGACTAACGGTTGTATTGAGAATCTATCTTGGGTAGTGTCCATAGCCATGTGTTGGATTCAAGGTTGCAAGATGGAGAAGACGAAGTACAATGACGAAGACGGTGTCGAAGAGAGACGAAGACGGTGTAGAAGATGAAGAGAGACGAAGACGGCATAGAAGATGGATGAAGACGGTGGCGTGCGTACAAGATCGAAGAAGACGGTGGCGTGAAGGTTGGAAGAAGATGGTGGCATGTACAACGATGAAGAGGGTGAAGACGGAGCTTGCCGACTCGAGAGGAACGCGCAAGGATAAGGTTTGTGCTCGATAGGATAGTGATCGCATCATCGGAGAGAGCTCAAACCTTGCATGCATTGCTTCGTGTTTCTTGGTTGTTCTCGGTTCTTATCCATGAGATGAGTTAGAGCTTGTGTTCATTCTCATGACAAGCTCTAGCTCATCGGAAACGGATTCCGGTTGCATCGCATGTTGCATGTGCGAGGGTGATGATTTTTCCGATATACCATATTGAGAGGTTACACCTCTATGACCATGAGAAAATCATCACTCACTCTTTTGCATGATTTAACCTTGTGAGAAGGTAGCTCTTGTTTTCCTCTTTCCAACAATATTGGTTTCACCTCAATCGGAATTTCCTAGCTGGAGTTATTGCATTTTCCGTGTTGGAGAGAAAAAGAAAACGATTTTAAAACCTTTTTGGGCCGGGCGGTACTACCGTGGGCGGTACCGGCCAAAGTACCGCACGCGCGTTTTTTCTTACTGGATTTGAAGCGATACCAGGCCGGTACCGGCCCGGTAGTACCATAACCCAATAACGGTACCAGGCCGGTACCGGGGTCGGTACTACCGGCCCATTTTATTTTTCTTTTTCCCTTTTTCTTCCCAGCCTTCTCCCTCCTTCTCCCGCACATGGGCCACCGCCAGCCTCCGTCCCGCCAGCCAGGCCGCACCCCTGCCCGCACTGGGCCGCCTTGGCCCAGCCTTCGCTTGTACCGCACTGGGCCGCTGCCGCCCCGCCAGCCCAGCACCAGCGCCACGCTCGCTCGCCAGCTACCGCCGCCCGCTCGCTCGCCTCGCTCCCGCACGCGCTCGATGCGTTGACCGCGGGGCTCGATCCCCACGCGCTGCCGCCCACCTGTTGCCACTGCTCGCTGCATGTGCTGCTGCTTGCATGCGCGCTGGCCCCACCTGCTGCTGCCACGCGCCCACACTCCACGCATGCTGCTCCCGCATGCAATCACGCGAGCTGCCCTCTGCCTTTGCTGCTCTGCCACTGTCCCCTCTCTCTCTCTCTCTCTTTGCTTTTGCTCAGTTTTGAACACAAGCGGTAGTACCGCTCCGCAGAGCGGTACTACCGGTTTTGGGCCGATTTTCAGATCTGACTTTTTGGGAAAAGCGGTAGTACCGCTTTGACAAGCGGTAGTACCGCTTTGCGCGAATCTGACCGTTTTTCCAGCCCCCAACAGCTATATTTTTGGGCCCCTATTTATACCTCTCTTCCACCTCCGACCCAAACACTTCTGCCCCTCCATTCTCTCTCCTCCATTGTTGACCTTGAAGTGATTCTTCCTCCTCTTGATCCCCCACTATTTCTTGCATATTTTTGGGGGAAAGGAGAGAGGAGATCTAGATCTAGAGCTTCACCAATTGAATCCCTCTCCAAGTGAGGGGATCTTGCTAGATCTAGATCTTGGAGTTATTTGGTGTTTCTCCTCATATTTGTTCTTCCTCCCTTATTCCCCCAATAGCTTTTGTAGCTTTGTTGGAATTTGGGAGAGAAGAACTTGGGCATCTTAGTGGTGTTCTTAGCCATTGAATTAGGTGCATTGGTTTGGGTTCTCTCCGGGGTTTGTAGAGGGTGTGTTGACCTTAGTGGTGTTGTTGCCTTCGTGGCCTTGTTGCCTTTGTGGTGTTCTAGCCTTTGTGGCCTTGTAGCCTTTGTGGCCTTGTCGTCTTTGTGGCGTTGTTGCCTTTGTGGTGTGGTAGCCTTAGTGGCGTTGTTGCCTTAGTGGAGTGTGGTAGCCTTTGTGGTTTTGGAGCCGGTTGTGGCGCGTTGGTGTCTTGGTGGCTTTGTTGCTGGTGTGGCGTGTTGTAGCCTCTTGTGGCCTTGTACTTGAGAGCCTCCGTGTTGTGGAGTTGCCTCAAGCTTGATACTTGGGAGTTTGCCCAAGCTTGTACAGGTTCGGTGACCACCCTCAAGGGTCCCTTAGTGGATCGAGGCTTTCCACTTGGTGGAAGGGCTCGAGGAGAATACGGTGGCCCTAGTGGCTCATTGGAGTGCCTCGTGCCTCCACACCGCTCCAACGGAGACGTAGCACCCTTGGGTGTGAACTTCGGGATACATCGCCGTCTCCTCGTGCACCGGTTACTTCTCAACCCGGGCTCCTTTACCTATGCGCTTTACATTGTGATATCTATCTTGCTTGATGTGCTATACCTAGCTTGTTATCACCTTGTTGCTCATCATGCTAGCATAGGTTGTTGGTGCACTTAGGCAAACCCCTAGTTTATAGGCTTTGAGCTAAACTAGTAAACACTTAGTAGTTTTATTCCGCCTAGTTTAGCTCTCAAGTAGAAGTTTTTATACACCGCCTATTCCCCCCTCTAGGAGACGTCCTTGTACATTCACTAGCATTAAGGGTGTCCTTATTTTTCGAATCAATTTTGAGAATTGTTCCAAGAAGATTGTCGCAAATATTTTTCTCAATTTGCATGACATCAAGATTATGTCTCAGCTTCAGAGTGGGCCAGTACTCCAAGTCCCACAATCTCATCCTCCGGCCCCAAATTGGCGCACGTTTGGGATCACTTTTCTTTGTTTTGGTGGGCTGCCCTGGGGCTCGGAGTGGCAGGAGAGCTTCCTTTTACTGATGTCTTCTTCTTTATTTTTATCTTGCTGGCTGGCTGACCTCTGTTTCTTTTTCATGGCTGCACTTTCCTTCCTTTTCATGGATGCTTCTGCCTTCTTTTTCATGGCTGCCACTTGTAATTCCTCGGGCGAAAGCTGTCTAATCTTCTCCAATAATTCTTTCAGCTCAACTGTAGTGAAACGATGTGGCTTCTGATTATTATCATAAACATGTAGATACATATTGCCTTTGCGCATACGATGTTTCTTTGGAAGGAAACGAAAGTGCGCAAAATACCCAATTTTTGCTTTTAGTGATTTTGAAAGAGGATCTTTGTCACAGTGAATACAAGCAGCATAGCCTTTTGTAGTACGTCCTGAAAGAGTGCACAGAGCTGGGTAGTCGTGAATACACCAAAGAACCGATGCTTTAAGAGAAAACATTATCTCTGATAGAGCGTCAGCTGTATCCACACCTTTTCAAAGTAACTGTAATTCTTCCATAAGAGGCTCTAAAAAGACATTAAAGTCCTTCCCAGGTGATTCAGGGCCTGGAATCAGCAAGGACATCATGAAATTTGACTGCTCCATACAACCCCAAGGTGCAAAGTTGTATGGAATAACAAAGACAGACCACATGATGTAGCTTTTTCCCATGTTGTTATAGGGATTGAACCCATCAGTAGCAAGGCCAAGTCTAATGGTCCTGGCATCTGCAGCAAAGTCTGGCCAATTTTTGTCAAAGTCTTCCCAAGCCTCGCCGTCAGCTGGATGGCTCATTTCACCCAAATCTTGTCCTTCCTTAGGCTTTCTGTATAACTTGTGCCACTATGCTTTATTTGATGATTTTGTCGTAGAAAAAATCCTCTACAGCCTAGTTATCAATGGAAAATGCCTCAAAACTTTCTGCGGAGTCTTCTTTGCTTCAAATTTTTTCCATCTTGACTCGCCACACTTGGGGCAATTATCAAAGTCGGCATATTCCTTTCTGAAGAGAATGCAATTTTTGATGCACACATGTATTGAAATGTATCCAAGCCCTAATTTACTTCACGGTATGTTCTTGGAAGTGTATTAGCAGGTGGAAATGCTTCACGCAAGATCTGAAGGATGTCAGTAAAGGCAGAATAGGTGATCAAATGTTTTGACTTCCATTGAAGAATTGTAACCAGAAAGGAGAATCTCGTGAACGAAGAACATCCAGGATAAAGTCTAAGTTCAGCCTCTCTTCAAAGCCTCATAGAATGACTTCTTTTCTTCCCCGGTATTGGGAATAAAATTTGAGTCATCTTCATCATCGTTGTTCCATTTCCATTTCCGTACCCATCTGCCCAAGCTTCCTGGTCTGCTAGTAAATTCTCTAATCGCTCATTGAAAGGAGAATGCACTCTGACATCACCTTCAATAATAACTGCATCAGCATCTTCTTTATGATATATCCACCGACTATAGGTTGAAGCCATGCCGTTTAATAACAAGTGTCACCGCACAACTGTCTGAGATTTGCGAGACTGATTACAACACAAGTTACAGGGGCAGTATATGAGTTCAGTAGGACTGTATCTAGCTCTGATGAAGTCCACAAAACTATTCACACCAGCCATGTATTTGGGTGTAAATAGTATACCATTCATCACCCATCTTCTATCCATCTGGTCAACAATTAATGTTCATACTGTTAGAACGCTTCACATGTAAGAAGTTTATTAATAAAATCATATATATCTACATACATAATCTATATCGTATTAAAATATAGTTTATGATGGATACGATGGTGTTAATTTGAGACTCTAAATGTTGATAGTTTTTGGCATAAATATGGTCAAAGTTCACCCGACGGTTTGAATTCAAAAATCTTATAAATATTTTGCCATAGAGGGAGTATAGTAATATACTACTCCATAAAGAATGGATCGAGGGACTATATGCTGGGGACTTACTGTGGCTGCCGGAGAACGAAAACAGAGATTTGTCGGGGGCAGTCTGGCGACAGTAAAGAGGTGCACGTCATGGCAGGCGACGACGATAGATCCGCTCGCGCGTGCCAGAGAGCTGATACGTCTCCGACGTATCGATAATTTCTTATGTTCCATGCCACATTGTTGATGATATCTACATGTTTTATGCATACTTTATGTCATATTTATGCATTTTCCGGCACTAACCTATTAACGAGATGCCGAAGAGCGAGTTGCTGTTTTCTGCTGTTTTTGGTTTCAGAAATCCTAGTAAGGAAATATTCTCGGAATTGGACGACATCAACGCCTAGGGGCCTATTTTTCCACGAAGCTTCCAGAAGACCGGAGGACTTACGAAGTGGGGCCACGAGGCGCCGCCACAACAGGGCGGCGCGGCCTGGGCCTTGGCCGCGCGGCCCTGGCGTGTGGGGCCCTCGTGTGGCCCCCCGACCTGCCCTTCCGCCTACATATAGTCTTCGTCGCGAAACCCCCGCACCGAGAGCCACGATACGGAAAACCTTACCGAGACGCCGCTGCCGCCAATCCCATCTCGGGGGATTCGGGAGATCGCCTCCGGCACCCCGCCGGAGAGGGGAATCATCTCCCGGAGGACTCTTCACCGCCATGATCGCCTCCGGAGTGATGAGTGAGTAGTTCACCCCTGGACTATGGGTCCATAGCAGTAGCTAGATGGTCGTCTTCTCCTTATGTGCTTCATTGTCGGATCTTGTGAGCTGCCTAACATGATCAAGATCATCTATCCGTAATGCTATATGTTGTGTTTGTCGGGATCCGATGGATAGAGAATATTATGTTATGTTGATTATCAATCTATTACCTATGTGTTGTTTATGATCTTGCATGCTCTCCGTTATTAGTAGAGGCTCGGCCAAGTTTTTACTCTTAACTCCAAGAGGGAGTATTTATGCTCGATAGTGGGTTCATGCCTCCATTAAATGCGGGACGAGTGACGGAAAGTTCTAAGGTTGTGGATGTGCTTGTTGCCACTAGGGATAAAACATTGATGCTATGTCCGAGGATGTAGTTATTGATTACATTACGCACCATACTTAATGCAATTGTCTCGTTGTTTGCAACTTAATACTGGAAGGGGTTCGGATGATAACTCTGAAGGTGGACTTTTTAGGCATAGATGCATGTCTGGATAGCGGTCTATGTACTTTGTCGTAATGCCCAATTAAATCTCACTATACTCATCATATCATGTATGTGCATGGTCATGCCCTCTCTATTTGTCAATTGCCCGACTGTAATTTGTTCACCCAACATGCTATTTATCTTATGGGAGAGACACCTCTAGTGAACTGTGGACCCCGGTCCATTCTTTTACATTGAATACAATTTATTGCAATACTTGTTCTACTCGTTTTCTGCAAACAATCATCATCCACACTATACATCTAATCCTTTGTTACCAGCAAGCCGGTGAGATTGACAACCTCACTGTTTCGTTGGGGCAAAGTACTTTGGTTGTGTTGTGCAAGTTCCACGTTGGCGCCGGAATCCCTGGTGTTGCGCCGCACTACATCCCGCCGCCATCAACCTTCGACGTGCTTCTTGGCTCCTACTGGTTCGATTAAACCTTGGTTTCTTACTGAGGGAAACTTGCTACTGTGCGCATCACACCTTCCTCTTGGGGTTCCCAACGGACGTGTCAACTACACGCATCAAGAGCGTCGAAGTGATACGGCGGCGCGGCCGGCAATGGATCTACTAAGAGCGTCGAATACTGTTTGTAAGGCGCGAACACTGTGTTTTTTTCAAGGTGTTTCCCGCCGCTTTCACGAGCTGGGGCGCACGGGTAAACAACTCGTTCGGCCAAGGCCTGCTACTAAGAAAGAAGACAAAGCCTGCTAACTGGGTCCAGTAGAACAGGTGACTGAGTGACGTTCCCCAGAGTGAATGAAGTATTTGTCCACACCTAAATCTGGCCCAAAAGATCCAGAGTAGATCGATCCCCGCCCAATAAAAATAGGCCATCAGCAGCCCAGACCAAAATAGTTTTACGAAATAAGCCTTCGTTGTCATCAAACCTGCTTATTTTGTACCTGTGGGCCCGACGAGAATGGCAGCCCGGACCCACGTAGGCCCGACATATTATGTAGGCCCACCAAGCTCTGGCATGCGGGGCCACGCGTCGAGAATTAACACATCTCCATGTGGGCCCGATGGGAATGACACGTGGGACCCATGTAGGACCGACAAAGTATGTAGGCCCAGCAAGCTCTGACATGCGGCCCCCACTGATTTCTGTCATGCCGGACCCACCAAAACTGTCAGAGAAGGGTCCCAGCAGGCTCTGACATGCGGCCCCCACAGATCTCTGTCATGCAGGACCCACCAAAACTATCACAGAAGGGTCCCAGTAGGTTCTGACATGCGGCCCCCTCAGATCTCTGGCATGCCGGACCCACCAAAACTCTCAGAGAAGGGTCCAAGCAGGCTCTA
The DNA here is from genome assembly GCF_022539505.1 of Lolium rigidum. NCBI lineage: Eukaryota > Viridiplantae > Streptophyta > Magnoliopsida > Poales > Poaceae > Lolium > Lolium rigidum. Next base: position 172,974,450 of record NC_061508.1, read on the forward strand.
ACCTGCGGGGCCATGCGTCCAGAATTGACGGCAGGCAGCCACTTGTGCTGGCACGTGCGGATTTTTTTTTTGGCATGGCAACTGACATGTGGAACCCATGTTGGTGGTACTGCAGTTCTGGTCCACTTGGCATGCTGGGAAGCTGTCGGAACGGGCGGTCCCACGCAGGTGGGTCGTGTCGGCACCTAACATGCGGGCCCAAGTGGTGCAGGCCAGGTACATGTGTGCAGACAGTGGTTGTCTCCCCTTACAAATATGGGTCCCACTGTTGCAGGCCTTGGACTGTTGTGCGGGCAGACACAAAAGTACGTGAACAAAAGCAGGCAGAGTGCGGGTCAGGTGTGTCCACCGGCTCGAAGCCCACTTGTTGTGACGCCCGCCCACTGCTGACTCAGCAATTCGGGCCGCCAACCACCCGCGACGCTCATGTCTGCACGATCGGTGACGTTTAGACCTCGCCCGTCACTATTTTTTCGGGTCGAGAGGCCCAAATTGCCATCTGTGACGCGAAAACACCCTATCGTCATAGAAAAAGACAATCGCTGACGGATTTCCAAACCATCAGTATCATACCGTCACTGAAGACCCATATGTTACTAGTGCATAGATCATGGTGACCTAAGGAAAAGATCAACCAGGAGCTAGGAGGTGAAGGGCCGTGATCATAAAACCATCCAGAAGCACTGCATCAACAAAACATTACTTTCTAGGAGCTGGAACAAGGTATACCAAGTTTCTGGAGAGGATCCAATGGATCCAATCCATCATTTATGCATGACACAGGTCATGGGTTGAGCAGATGCTCAAGGGTGATCATCACTTGGTGTTTACCAAGGATCACTGGCAGTAAGAGTTAGCTACTAGAGCCTAGAACCATCTAGATACAATTTCTGTGCATATAAACTAGAACACATGCACAAATGTGCACACAAGCAAGCACACATGCACAGATAGCACCAGTAGAAGGTTTACAATTAATAGCAACTACCAAGAAACCACCTAGTGAAACCCTAGGCATTAAGCCATCAGTAAACCCTAGAATTTCTTCACAGGCAATCATAATGGCTTTCATATGAACTATGATTCCCTATTATGCAAGCAAAGATGAGTAACCAACAAGATCTAGCCAGCTGTGTGAGCAACCAGTCAGTAGCAAGGCTACTGAGGTCACAACAAACACAAAACCATCCAATTAACCAAGAATTTAAGTCATCATCATTCAATAATGAATTCAGACTTGGATTATTTCCAAAGGAATAATGGAAATATCAAATCATGCTTAGCAAGTCAATTAATCAACACTGCATAAGCAGTTCATCAATAATTAATCCATCCAGGCATGAATACATAACAAATCCACGCATGATTCATACAGTAGCATCACTGTGAGGCAACAACAACATGCATCATTGCATCCTAGCTACTGGATCAAGTCCAGAGAGCTATGGACAGCAACAGCAGCACATGCACACACTTGTGCATTAGCCAGAACAAGGATAAGCCACAGTAGTAGCAGATAATTCATTCATTAGCCAAGAAGTAAACCAGTAACCAGCCACTAGCATTTAATTGATCAAATGGATCAATTAGATCAAGCCAAGCTATAGCAGAGCATCAGAGACAAGCATTGATCCAAGAATTGGATCAACTGTAGTCTACACAGGGCATGCGTGAGCATCACTAACACCACAAGTGTCAGTGAAGCAAACCTAGGCCAACAACAATTCAATAGGCATATGAATCAACCAGTAAGCATATAAACAAGCCAGTAAGCATATGAACCAGTCCAATAGGCATATACACAAGGACCAGTAACCATTTGCACATCATATAGGCATGAACCAATAGATTGAGCACAACACAGGGAGCTAGTAGGCATAGGAATGGCATCAGTAGGCTTAGGATAGAGCATAGCATGCGCAGCAGCACCACAGCATAGCAAAGGCAAGCAAGAACAGCAGCAGAGCAACACGGTAGCACAGCAGAAGCATACACAGTAGAGCCATAGGCACAGATCGAGAAGGAATAGGTGGAGTAGAGGAGGTAGAATAAGCAGAGGGGGTTACCTGGTGAAGAAAGAGGCGGCAGCAATGGCGGCACGGTGGCACAAGCCGGCCACGGCGGCGCCAAACCGCGGCCAGGCCCTTGCCAGGTCACACACATCACCAGGGAAGGCGGCGAGCACCCATGAGTGGCGAGGAAGATCATATCGACGGAGATAGCCACGGACCCGTCGGCGTCTGCGAGCATCACACACGCGCACGAGCGGTCGAGGACTAGATCGAAGAATCTACGCGGACGAGCAGATGCGCCGTTGCGCACTGAGTCATTCGAGCACCACGGCGTGCCCTGGTTCGGCCGGAGTTGGCCGGACCACGGCGGCGACCATGGTGGCGGCGAGGTTGCCATGCTATCGCCTCAGGCGATTAGGGTTTCGTGAGAGAGAGACGAGCGAGTGAGGTGGGCCGAGCTGGTTCGGTTCCACCGAACCGTTTTGGACAAGCCTTAGTGGGCTATCCAAATGGGCCAATTAAGTGGGCTGGCCCAATTGGGCCAGGGGGTATTTTTATCTTTTCAAGTTTAAAAATAAGCCTTGTATTTTATCAATTTTTAAATAATAAAATATGTCTCTAAAAATCCAATAAAATTTGGATTAGTGAATTAAAAATTATTCTTAACAAGAATAAAATAAGAAAGAGAATTAAGAAAAAATCAAATTTTGGAGTTTTTGAATTTAGATTTAAACTAGGAATTTTAATTTGTAATTTTCCTTGGATTTAAAAATCAAGGCAAAATTTCAAATGAATTCAAATATTTGTTTTCAAATATTTTCAAAAGAAATTCTATTATTCCAAGTCATTTCTTTTAAGAACAATATTTTCCAAAAGGAAGATATTCTAGTAATCCAATTTCTTTTATTCCTAAAATAAAAGGAAAACTCTATTATTTCAAATTCTTTATTTGAAATAAATATTTTTCCAAAAGGAAAATTCGATTACTCTTAAATCCTTTTCTTTGTAAAAGAAAATGATATTAAGGACTTCATAGTAATTCTAAATTACTGCCAAAGGCACAAATACTTAACTTAAACCTAAATCTTAATAATCATATCGGGGTAAGGGATTCAACATAAAATAATACATCCATGCATGCATTATTTGAATTTTATAACATTGTCCTTACCGGACAATGATGCTTCTTTACAGAACCCGAGGTCCAGGTGATGACCCACAAGTATAGGGGGTGTATCGTAGTACTTTCGATAAATAAGAGTGTCGAACCCAACGAGGAGCAGAAGGTGTTGACAAGCAGTTTCGATGAAGGATTCACTGTAAATGCTCACAGACAAGTATTCAGGGGGTTTTGATATAGCAGATAAATAAAGTACGAGTAAGTAAAATGCGAGAGAAATAATTGCAGCGAGTGGCCCAATCCTTTTTAGCACAAAGGACAAGCCGGTTTGTTTACTTATAACGACCAAACGTTCTTGAGGACACACGGGAATTTGGTCTAGTGCTTTCGCTTCATATAGCTGATTAATCTTCATTGTTTGGATAAGTGTTGTGTGGGTGAACCTATGCTAATGCACCGCCCTTCCTAGGACTAATACATACTTTGTGATTATACCCCTTGCAAGCATCCGCAAATACAAGAAAGTAATTAAGATAAATCTAACCACAGCCTTAAACTCTGAGATCCTGCTATCCCTCCTACATCGATATACCAACGGGGGCTTAGGTTTCTGTCACTCCGGCAACCCCACAATTAGCAAACGAATACAAGATGTATTCCCCTAGGCCCATAAAGGTGAAGTATCATGTAGTCGACGTTCACATGACACCACTAGAAGAATAACACCACAACTTAAATATCATAACATTGAATATTAATCAACATAGTTCACTACTAACATTTAGACTTCACCCATGTCCTCAAGAACTAAACGAACTACTCACGAGACATCATATGGAACATGATCAGAGGTGATATGATGATGAATAACAATCTGAACATAAACCTTGGTTCAATGGTTAAACTCAATAGCATCAATAACAAGGAGTAATCAATACCGGGAGAGTTTCCCCTATCAAACAATCAAGATTTAACCCTAGATGTTACAGCGGTGACGAGGTGCAGCGGCGGAGATGGCGGTGTCGATGGTGCAGATGATGGTGATGATGATCCCAATGAAGTCCAGCTCGATGACGATGACGATGGCATCGATTTCCCCCTCCGGGAGGGAATTTCCCCGGCGGATTCCTGCCCGCCGGAGAGCTTTTTTCTCTCTGGTGTTTTCCGCCCCGCAGAGGCGGCTGTGTCTCTTCGCGATTATTCTCTGGAGCTTAGGTTTTCGGGGCGAAGAAGTACGCGAAGGAGAGGCGGCCGAAGGGGGCTGTGGGCCCCCTCCCCACAAGGCGGCGCGGCCAGGCCAGGGCCCGCGCCGGCCTATGGGGGGCCATGGCGGCCCTCCTCGGCTCCTCCTTTTGGCTGGCTCATTCTTCTGGAAGAATAAGATCTTCGGTGTAATTTCCGTCAATTGTTGATCTCCAGAAATATTGCATTCTGAAGGTGCTTTCTCCAGCAGAATCCTGACTCCGGTGAATGATTCTCCAATAATCATGAAACATGCAAAATAGGTGAAATAACATAAGTATCATCTTCAAATATGAAATATATCAATGAATAACAGTAAATTATGATATAAAATAGTGATGCAAAATGGACATATCAACTCCCCCAAGCTTAGACTTCGCTTGTCCCCAAGCGAAACTGAACTCAGTAAACAAGACCACATGTTTATAGAGTGAAGAGTCGATAAATAAAATACGGACAAGAAGCATCACATCAATTCACACAAGACATTCTAGTGAACAACTTCCTCATATAATTAAACTTGAAACAAGTAGAAGGAAATCACAAATAAAGGTACATAGGAAATCATAATTGGTGATGGCAAACTTCGTTCTTGGTCAAAGAACAATTATCAGATTGTACTTATCTGTCGAGCAGCGCTCTTATATTAAAGCTTATACAGCAAAACTTGCATACTCAATCATAATAATCTCCTCATAAATCATTGATAACTTTCAAAGCTATATTCATTCAGATAAAACTTGTACTAAACAAGAAAGAATAAAAGGCACGATTAAATAGATCACAATATAGATGGTTGGATCACAACAACTCAATTGCTTGCTTAAGATGGAGGGAAATAGGTTTACTGACTCCACATGAAAGTAAAAGATAGGCCCTTCGCAGAGGGAAGCATGGGTTAAATCATGTGCCAGAGCTTTTTAAGTTTTGAAATCATATAGAGAGCATAAAAGTAAAGTTTTGAGAGGTGTTTGTTGTTGTCAACGAATGGTAGTGGGCACTCTAGCTACCTTATCAACCAGACTTTCAAGAGCGGCTCCCATGAAGGACGTTATCTCTACCAGCAAGGTAGATCATCCCTCTTCTCTTTTGTTTACACATGTATTTAGTTTCATTATTGAGAGGTGTTTGTTGTTGTCAACGAATGGTAGTGGGCACTCTAGCTACCTTATCAACCAGACTTTCAAGAGCGGCTCCCATGAAGGACGTTATCTCTACCAGCAAGGTAGATCATCCCTCTTCTCTTTTGTTTACACATGTATTTAGTTTCATTATTGATGACACTCCTCCCAAGCCATGGCTAACCGAATCCTCGGGTGCCTTCCAACATTCTCATACCATGGAGGAGTGTCTATTTGCAAGATTAAGTTGCTTACTGATAGATCATGGCAAAACATGTGAAGAGAATGATTAATGCAAGTTAATTAATTGGGGTTGGGAACCCCGTTGCCAGCTCTTTTTGCAAAATTATTGGATAAGCGGATGAGCCACTAGTCCATTGGTGAAAGTCCGTCGAAGTAAATGACAAGATCGAAAGATAAAACACCACATACTTCCTCATGAGCTATAAAACATTGACACAAATAAGAGATAATAACTTTTGAATTGTTTAAAGGTAGCACATGAAGTATTTACTTGGAATGGCGCAAAATACCACATAATAGGTAGTTATGGTGGACACTGATGGCATAGGTTTGGTTTAAGGGTTTGGATGCACGAGAAGCATTCCCTCTCAGTGCAGGTCTTTGGCTAGCAAGGTTGGTTAGCAAGCATAAGAGTTGAGGGAAACAAACAAATATACATGTGATAGAAACAATCATGCATCTTACTTGTAAGCACAAACAATTTTAACTTCAGAATACTAAGCTCATAGTTAATCAAGAAAGAAAGATAATGAACTAACATATCTACATGTATTTCCTCTTTTCTACTTAAACTCAAAGTGTTGTTGCTATTGACCAATGCTAAGTTGGCCAAAACCAAATAGATTTACTTGATGCTCCCAAAGTGATACCAATACTAACAACAAGATCAATCATATAATAGAGATTGCAAACTAAAATAAGGTGTGCAAAAAGTAAATGATAAAACTTCGCATTAATATTCCATAAAGATAACTCACACCAAGGGATACATAGATAACCAACTAAAGAGAGAGATACTTCCACACTGCAAACCATCTTATATGATAACTTCCCTACTCATGATATGACACTACTTGATAGTAAAAAGATAAAAGATAGTGATGATGTGATACCGCGGCACTCCCCCAAGCTTGGAACAAACCAAGGGGATGCTAATACCGATGATGAATTACTCCTTCGGTGGTGATGGTGGTGGCCCGTTCCTGCGATTCTTAAAAGATCTCCTTCAGCTTCAGCTTTTCAGTTTGGCAGTTCTACACTAAGACTCGAAAAGATTCATTGTTATCTAAAGATGGCGGTGGTGGCCTTGTGATGGGAATTGAGTAATATTCCAGCATTCTGCGAAGTCTGGTGTTCTCCTCCAGGAGTCTATCCACCTCCTTCCTCAGAGCTCGATAATTATCACAAAACTCATCAACAACACGGGCAACTTCTTCTTTCAACTCGGAATCTTGAATATCTTCCTCCGAAAGCCCTTTGCCCTTGTTGTTGGAGACCATGGTGCTTCTAGATCAAAAACAGATCCTGGCAGAAAACAGCTCGAAACAAAACACGACGAGAAAACGATATACGGACCTCCAGGGGTCCGAGGGATTATATAGCAGAAATTTTCACGACAGAAGGAAAGTACCAGATCGAACCAGAGTTGGAGAGGGACTACGAGGCGCCGTCACCATAGGGCGGCGCGGCCAGGCTGGGGCCCGCGCCGGCCTATGGGGGCACGCCCTCGTGCGTCTCGTCCTCTCCGTTTCGATCTCGTAATTTTTCATATTTTCCGAAAATAGCAAAAACATTGTTCGGAAAGTTAAAGGCGGACTTTGTATTACCAGAACTGTTACCTATTCAAAGTCGAACTCTGCAGAACTGTCAATTTGACCTTTGATGAAAGCTTCCGGAGTCACTGATGCGTGCAGTTGACACACGTCCGTTGGGAACCCCAAGAGGAAGGTGTGATGCGTATAGAAGCAAGTTTTCCCTCAGTATGAAACCAAGGTTATCGAACCAGTAGGAGTCAAGGAGCACGTGAAGGTTGTTGGTGACGGAGTGTAGTGCAGTGCAACACCAGGGATTCTGGCGCCAACGTGGAACCTGCAAAACACAATCAAAGTACTTTGCCCCAACGTAACAGTGAGGTTGTCAATCTCACCGGCTTGATGTAAACAAAGGATTAAATGTATAGTGTGGAAGATGATGTTTGTTTGCGAAGAACAGTAGAGAACAAGTATTGCAGTAGATTGTATTTCAGATGTAAAAGAATGGACCGGGGTCCACAGTTCACTAGTGGTGTCTCTCCGATAAGATAACTAGCATGTTGGGTGAACAAATTACAGTTGGGCAATTGACAAATAGAGAGGGCATAACAATGCACATACATATATCATGATAATTACTATGAGATTTAATCAGGGCATTACGACAAAGTACATAGACCGCTATCCAGCATGCATCTATGCCTAAATAGTCCACCTTCGGGTTAGCATCCGCACCCCCTCCAGTATTAAGTTGCAAACAACAGACAATTGCATTAAGTATGGTGCGTAATGTAATCAACACATATATCCTTAGACAAAGCATCGATGTTTTATCCCTTGTGGCAACAGGCACATCCACAACCTTAGAACTTTCCGTCACTCGTCCCGGATTCAATGGAGGCATGAACCCACTATCGAGCATAAATACTCCCTCTTGGAGTTACAAGTATCAACTTGGCCAGAGCCTCTACTAGCAACGGAGAGCATGCAAGAACATAAACAACACATATATGATAGATTGATAATCAACTTGACATAGTATTCAATATTCATCAAATCCCAACAAACACAACATGTAGCATTACAAATAGACGATCTTGATCATGATAGGCAGCTCACAAGATCTAACATGATAGCACAATGAGGAGAAGACAACCATCTGGCTGCTGCTATGGACCCATAGTCCAAGGATGAACTACTCACACATCAATCCGGAGGCGGGCATGATGATGTAGAGCCCTCCGGGAGATGATTCCCCTCTCCGGCAGGGTGCCGGAGGCGATCTCTTGAATCCCCCGAGATGGGATTGGCGGCGGCTGCGTCTCCGGAAGGTTTTCCGTATCGTGGCTCTCGGTACGGGGGTTTCGCGACGAAGGCTTTAAGTAGGCGGAAGGGTAGGGTTGGAGGCGGCGCGAGGGCCCCACACCATAGGCCGGCGCGGGCCCCATGCTGGCTGCGCCGCCTTATGGGTACGGGCCCTCGTGGCCCCACTTCGTATCCCCTCCGGTCTTCTGGAAGCTTCGTGGAAAAATAAGACACTGGCGTTGATTTCGTCGAATTCCGAGAATATTTCCTTTGTAGGATTTCTGAAACCAAAAACAGCAGAAAACATCAACTGGCTCTTCGGCATCTCGTCAATAGGTTAGTGCCGAAAAATGCATAATAATGACATAAAGTGTGTATAAAACATGTGAGTTGTAACGCCCCACTTTTGCAACCTTGTTTATTTGTTCATGTTGCAAAAATTAGGGGGAACAAAAACTTTTTCTTTATACTAATTAAGATGAATTGCCTTGATCTGTTTGTTATGATGAATTGCCTTGATCTGTTGGTAGATGAATTGTCTTGATTTGCTTGTTGAGTTTTGTCTTGAGCTACCTCATAGAACAACACCCCTAGTGGTTAAACAAGCAACTCACCAAATAAAACACATGTGTGACTTAGGAAAAATTGTTTTCCTTGTTACTACATCAAACTCTTCTTCGATGGCAACATGAGTGTGCCATCTTGATTTTCTCTTTGTAGTACAAGATAGCTCAATCATCCTTAATTCAAAATTTGGGATCGTCTACCCCTAGCTACATCCCTCTCTTGTACCCACTCATCCTTGTTGGTTTTGAGGCCATGTCGACCATCTGTGTTGACGAGGCTTAAATGTCCGGACTTTGGCAATTGATCTCTAAGCACCCACAACTATTATTGTTGGCTTCAATGCATGGATCTCATCTATGCAACATTCTCTTCAACCTCCAAGTCTTGCATGTCTCAGTCTACCCTTGCAACTCTCTTAATTCACTTGACCTTGCACTCTACCCTTTGTTTCAACTTTGGATCACTTCCTTCTCTTTTACCTCTTGTTCTATTCAAGTTTAATCTTCACAAAACCAAGAGTGGGAATGATGGGTACATTTTGTAGCCACCATCTACCCTTGGGAACACTCCTCCCTAAAATTAGCTTTCTTTCTCAAACACCCTATTGTTTTTCCTTCTTTAGTTTTGATCACAAAACTACTTCTAGTTTTATTAAATCTTTTCAAGATATTTCTTCAAAGAAAACAAGGAACTGAAATGGGTTTTGTTTTCCATCCCATTTCTACCAAGTACTGATTTCTAAAAACATTATTTTCTATCTTGCTTTCTTTTCAGAAAAAGGCTTTTTTATGGTACCTATTCCATTCCTTGTTTTCCTCTTGCTTATTTTTACCTTTGAGAAAAACTCTACCTTACTTGAGAAAGTAAGTAGAATATTTTGAACCCCTATGTTCCAACTAGTTTTATCTCAACACTTTCAAACTTCATTCCACTTGAGTTCATTCCCAATTGTCCCTAGACAATTGAGGTGTTTCAAATACTTTTCAAACAAGATCTATTTCAAATGACAACTCTTGCACATCTTATGCACATCTCTGATCCACCACATTGTATCCCCTCCATCCTCCAATTCTGGATCAAATGGATGATCATTTTATACTTTCAACTCACTCCCTATTGACCTCTCATTTGTAGAGCAATTTATATTCTTTTCCATCATTACCTTGACCTCATGAATTCATGATTTAAGTCCCCATATTCTTCATTGTGGGTATATGGTTACTTCACTCACCATCTCTCTTAATCTTGCTCTACCATTGTCTCAACCACCATCACCCCCATCATCTCTTGGCCAAATTGATAATTTGATCAAAGTACTTTATTCTCCAACATTGCCACCAATGTTATTATCACCTCTCTCTCTCAAAATTGAATACTTCACCAAGCCACTTTTGGCTAACCATCCCCAACACCCAACTTTGGCCGACATGCATGAAATGGCATTGCACCTTGCTTGTCCACTTGTTTTGTCAAGAAGGAGCCGGCCATGGCAAGAATTTCGGCCAGCCCTCCCTCCTCACTTCCTTCTCTTACAAGCCTTGCCTCCCAACTACCTCCATCAATTAAATGGGCAGCCACCTTCCTTGGCCAATCAAAAAATGAGGCAGCCACCCCTCTCCCTCTATAAATGGCCCTTGGCCGGCCACACTCCCTCCCCTTTGTTCATTTCTTTTCACTCTCCACTCCCTCACACTCTCCTCCTTCACTTCCCCACGAAAATGGTGCTCCCCTTGCTCCCATGGCCGGCCATGGCCATGGAAATCCACCAAGATGAAGCTCTTCTCCTCCCACAAGCTTCCCCTCACCATGAGAGCCTCCCTCTCCCTCTTCTCCCCAACCCTAGATGGTTTAATCTCCTCTTCTTCTTCCTCCATTGCTAAGATTGGATCTTGATGCAGGTGCATGCTGGTCCAAGCATGGAGAAGTTTGAGCAATCCTCAGATCTGAAGTTCTTGAGCAAAGTTCGTCCAAATCCTTGCAGTAATTTCTGTAATCTTGTTGTTTCAGATTCTGGTACGAACTTGTAAAATCCACCAAAACTCGTGTGCAGATCCAAATGGAGTGATTCAAAGTTCCGCAGATAGATACAGAAAAGATCTAAAACTTGGCGTTGGTGTCATCCTCAAATTCGTTACGGATTGTCCGTGGTAAATAAAGTTCTTTAAACATGCAGATTCACTGTTTGTTAGATTTGTTCCGATTTACAAAACCTTTTTGAACGAACTCAACTGTAGGTGAAACCCGTCTTCAATACCTTCATTTTGGCGGTGGTTTCACTTCGATTGACCTCCTGAAACTGAAATTGTTCACAGATCAAGATCTGGTCAGACCTGACTTTGTCGAATTAAACCAGGAGCTTGGAAACGAATTATGAATGAAACTAGTTGGGTAAGAACCAGCTTCTCAATACCTTTCGGATGCAGCTGACCTCATATTTTTGTGAGTGATATACGATTTATGGTGAAATAAACTTGTTCTGTGTGTTCTGCAGACATGGCTGTTAGCTTTTAAATCACCAAAAATCCATCTTTGATCCTAATTGAGTGATTCCACTTTTGTAGGACTACTGAATGTTTTCTTAATCATCTCCAACAAGTTTCAAACCCTTATCTGTTTTGTAACTCCAGAGGTAAAGCAAATGGTATAGACATGCAGTAATCTTGTCAATCCATTTGTGAGAGTTTCAGAAACAATTTGAACCCAAATCCAATTGTGTGTGTATCTCTGTTTAAATATATTTCAAATGCCAGTGGTCTCATATTTTTAGGATTTTTCTACGATTTATGTCTTACAGATCTTGTTTTGTGTACAGTCAGATTCAAAGAAATTCCTAAAATTGTAGGTTTAATATTTTGGGGTGATTCCGATTGGGTTAGTCTTGTATTAGTACTGGCTATCTAGGAAAAATAGTATTAGTCTCTGTTCATGCATATTTGTTACTGTTAGTAATGTATATGTGTGACATGCATTGTTGAAGCCAAACTTTTCGGTTTATTTAAAACCCTTGACCAACTCTTTTTATTAGAAATGGGAAACCTTTGTTTTATGCTTGCAAAACAAAACCTCTGCAATTTAACATTAGCTCTTTTGTTTTGCTTAAGTTTTCAAATGGTAGGGCATATCATTTGCTTCCTATTCTTGTGTGGTGTTATGTGAGCAAACTAAGTTAGGAAAACTGTTTTCTACTTTTCCAAAAATGCTTGAAAATGTTTTGTGAATGTATTTGATGTCAAAACTAATGCTCTTGTCCTCTTTATGATGTTATCTACCAGGGGATGTTTGGTTTATACCATGGTGATAACCGAGAGAGGCAATTGCTAAGTTGTGATACTCTCATACCTTTACTAGGTAAATAACATGGGTTTTCTTTAAGTTGTTTGTGGTATCTATAAGTCCTTTGTATGGTACCTCTTTATTGAATGGTTAAATTATGGTTGTTGTATGTTTGTTTTGTTGGTGCAATGTGATTGATTGTGTTCCTTTTATATTTTCCGGCGATAGACGCGAGCAATTCCGGAGAAGAAGAAGAAGTGGAATTGGACAAGGATTTTATTTATATTGTTGGGATTCTTATATTGATAGAGTTGAAGAAGTACAGGGACAAATAAGCCAAGGCAAGCCATCTTTTGATCTCTGATTTGGTGTCTAGTTGGATGTCATTTGTTGATGTCCAAAGCACCTTGATTCTATGTGTGTTATTCTCTCTATTTATGTCATCTATGTGAGATTGCAAGTGGGGTACTCCCTAGTGGTGATGCTCCACTATTTGTCCTTGTGTTATGGGGTGCATGGTAACACGGCCGTGCTATCCCACTTGGTTATCTTGTATGCTCAACTTGAGCATGTTCCATCTCAAGATAGTAACTTACACCACACCCACCCCCTTTGTAGTATAGAGGTATCAATGTCATGATCTTGGTGTATTCTCAACTTGAGAGGAGTATGCCGTGTACCATCTTGGAGAATATGTTGGATAGTGACACTCCACTATCTAAGTTGTGTAGTTAGCACCACAAATCTGAGAGTATATTCCTCCTTGTGTTGTCATAATACATGCTTACCTTAAGCAAGTATGATCCACTCCACTACCCCTTTATACCTCATCTATGGCGGGATGACCCTCATCTCGGCCGTAGTGCAATACTAGTTCAACTCATGAAACTATAGGTTGGGAACCCCTCAAGGTTTACCTGTTGTAAATGTTTATGAAAACCTTGGGTGAGGCAATCTTTCCCAAGCGTATGGTTTATGAAAGGAAAGGATCTTGACAAAGATGGTTGGAAAGAGGAAATGTGTGGGTGACTTGGGTTTTTGAGAAAAACGGCACATGGTTCTTTGTATTCGCCGGAACAACTAAACCGCGCAACCACATTACCCCAACATGGGCACGGGGCTTAGCCCTAGTTTGTTGAAGCCGGCATGAGACACCTTCACAACTCTCTAGGAGGGTCACGATGACCTCCGACACCGGGTTGTGCTCCGAAGGAGGCAATACACTGCATTAACTTGCAGCCGGACGATTACCGAGGGTCTTCCGTCGTGGCGCCGGAGATACGCTCAAAAGGAGGTATGCTTGCCGGGGTGCCGGGAAGGGTTAAGCCCGCGAGGAAGGACTCATGTCGGGGAGATAAGCGAAAGGCTATGTCCGAGTTTCTTTCATGGCATAGTTGATATGCGGGGATGATGCCCACATGATAGACTCGCGGATCTTGTGGGGAAAGTGCGCACACTCTGCAGAGTTAAAACTATTCGAATAGCCGCGTCCGCGGTCATGGACGGTTGGGATGGCCGTTACCGAGCTGTGTCGAGTTTTGGTTTTGAAAATGATTTTCAAAGGAAATGCGTGTGTTGGAAGTACCGGAAGGGTACGGGAAAGATGTTGTGCCCTCCATATGGAGATGGTTGAGGAAAATGAAACAAAATGGGGTGACCCTTCCTAGTGTTTTCATGTAGAGGAACTCTTCTTCAATAAAGATGTAGAGATGTCATAGTTTATCTTTTGAAGTATCTTCTTCAATAAATATATATAGATGTCATAGGACTTCCATCGCGTCCGCTTCAATTGAGATGCCGGAACGCTACCTCTTCTTTCAAGATATAAAGATGTCGTAGTCTATCTTTTGAAGTATCTTCTTCAATAAAGATATAGAGATGTCATAGGACCACCAAAGTGTCCGCATCACTTGAGATGCCGGCATGCTATATCCACAAGAGAAATTATTCTTCCTCTTGTCTCTTTTAGTTAGCTCTGTTAGCATCTTTCTTGATGGTTTGCGAGTACAATTCCAAATGTACTCACGGCTTTGTCCCTGTCTATTTACTTGGCCAGACTTGAAGGAACTCGACAAACGAAGAAGGAGTTGGCGACGTCTATGCGAGCTAGGAACGTCTTCCCAGTCAGTTGCCTGTAGGGTTATGGCAAATGACTTGGGTACTGCACTGCTGAAGTGATGATGCTACTCTGATGTTTAGTTAGGCCCTTCGAGGCTATTATGTAATTATCGGTCGTGTGACCATGTTGTAATTTTCTTATTCCGCTTTGTAATGGATGGTGTAATTTGATATCAGTTCGGTTATGTGTTCACGGCGCACTGATCATGGGATCGTGAACTGTATACATAACAGGGAATTTCGGACAGCTAGTCCGGGGTCCCCACAGAGCTGGTATCAGAGCTATCCTGACTGTAGGAGACCTTAGTTAGCATGGACGTTAGTTAGGAAAGAAGTATTTGGGAAAAACTATTTGCGAAACAAATTTTTCTTTAGCCGGAAGCATAGCTTCTACTCCTCTTATTTCTTCAAAACTTCTAAATTCTTATCTCTCCGCTTTATTAAAATGTGTGAAAATTCTTACTCTATTGTCTCGTCCCTTTCAAACTTACTTGTTGGACGATGTCCCCGACTTAGGCCCGGAGACTCGAAGTCAAAGACGGATCAACCTTTTATGAAGTCTCACATATCTCCAACAGCAGCTATTGAAGGTTGGATGCCGACTTAGTCGTGCTCATGATAGGATGATAACATCATGTCTTTGGTTTTCACCAAAGTTTGCCAAGGAGCTGACCTTGTTCCTCCATGGACTAGCACTTTTTACAGTCGTGAGGGGTCAAGTCCTCAGTTTCTTGACTAGTAATTTTTAGGCCAGCCACGAGAAGATCTCGACTTCGGGAGTACCTCAACAGCTACCTCTTCGAAGACCTTATATTTCCGAGATGTCGAGACTAGAAGTTCTACACAGTTTTTGCCTCCACCTCAATATCGACGAGACAACACCAGGCCTGCTTCGCCACCAACTGCTACAGGAATCCTTATTGAAGACGATGTCAACAAGATGAAGACGCCAACATATGTGACCAGCCCCCAAACCTATAGGATGGATAGGACAAACTCAATCGCTTCGATTGAGCTACCCCCACGTATTAGGTATCTTTGGATACTTAGAGTGCCTTGTTTGGTGTGCTGATTACTTGTAGTTCCCTCGTGTGCTGCCTTGAATGTTTGTATCTGTTTGCTGTGTGCATGTATGTCTTGCTATTTAGACGTTTCCGCCCTTTTTAATTGTTTGAAATTTGTGAAACAGAAATTAAAAATAGAAATCTTCCAGTGTACTGTTTTGCTAATAAAAATAGTTTGGTAGCTCCGATTGATGTGATTCCAATTGCACTAGAATCAGTATGAAATTATCATTCAGACGCCACTGACCTTGTATTTTTAGGATTTTTGTGCGATTTGTAATAAATAAAACTTGATCACTGTTTCTGGTTAGTATTTTGAGTCTCAAAAATTGAAAAATAAATATTTTTGAATGATTCCAATTGTGTTGATCTTGTTTTGTTACTGTGCATCTAGGAAAAATACTAGTAGCCCCTGTTAGAGGTATTGTGTCTCTGGTTATGGTTGTATGGGTGTCACATGCAATGATAGGATTAAAGTTTGCCTCGCCGATGTATTGCTAACTATTAGTTAAATTGGGTAGATTAACGAAATACTATAACTCTAAACCCGTTGGAAGTTGTTTTTCAACCATCAAGAAAACTAACCCGACCCCTATCTACGCCGACTTCCTTCAAGATCAGCTGGAGCATCTCCACTACGCCAAGAAAGAAGAAGCCCTACCTTCAAGAGTGACTGCACCTCTGCGAGAAGACATGCTAACTTGGTCTAACCTTGGAGTATACTCGCGCTAACCGCGAGGATATCTTTTTGAAACTACCCTCGAACACACCGTCTAACAAGTTGAGAGAACAATAGCGTCAAAGCCGAGCTACATCACCTGGTTCATCTGGTCCTCATCAAATGAAGCTCCTGAAGATACTCCAAGACTCAAGACTTTAGGCGTAGTTTACCCGTTAACTTCTTAGTTGTTACTGAAGTCAGCACCGACCCTCAAGCTGAAGATTGTCTTCGACCACCCCTGTTGCTGCTTCATATGGGTACCAACCAGGCGTTTCTTCAACTTTCTAACTCGCCGCGCGTCCCATATGGTTCAGTTAACACCGTGAGTGCCTCTTGAAGTGGTGGTCTGCACGTCGCCCCGAAGATTCTTCAGCTGAACAAGGAAGACCGATGACTTCTTCCGAAGCCCCAGACAGAACTACAAGGCAGAAGCTCTGAGTTTTTCCGAGAACCCGATGAAAAATCTTAAGGGTGGAAGACTTCGTCTTCCACTAAAATCAAGCTAACTCTAAAAAGATTTTCAGCCCTGCTCAAGCACCGTTGGGTGCACTAACCCTCCCACAGCCTTGAACCCCCTCTAGGATCGTTAAGAAACTATAGATCCAACACCTGCATGGAGTAGTCAACCTCTTCATGAAGCTCGCCATCGGCCGAAATCCATCATGTCTCCCAGAAGATGAAGCAACGACCTTCTCTACAACGGCACGTCTACAGAAGAATGGAGTTTGACTTTGGTTAAACTTTACAACCCCTCTAGTTTTACACTCAGTAATCTCGGGACGAGATTATTTTAAGGGTGGAAGAATCTGTAACGCCCCACTTTTGCAACCTTGTTTATTTGTTCATGTTGCAAAAATTAGGGGGAACAAAAACTTTTTCTTTATACTAATTAAGATGAATTGCCTTGATCTGTTTGTTATGATGAATTGCCTTGATCTGTTGGTAGATGAATTGTCTTGATTTGCTTGTTGAGTTTTGTCTTGAGCTACCTCATAGAACAACACCCCTAGTGGTTAAACAAGCAACTCACCAAATAAAACACATGTGTGACTTAGGAAAAATTGTTTTCCTTGTTACTACATCAAACTCTTCTTCGATGGCAACATGAGTGTGCCATCTTGATTTTCTCTTTGTAGTACAAGATAGCTCAATCATCCTTAATTCAAAATTTGGGATCGTCTACCCCTAGCTACATCCCTCTCTTGTACCCACTCATCCTTGTTGGTTTTGAGGCCATGTCGACCATCTGTGTTGACAGGCTTAAATGTCCAGACTTTGGCAATTGATCTCTAAGCACCCACAACTGTTATTGTTGGCTTCAATGCATGGATCTCATCTATGCAACATTCTCTTCAACCTCCAAGTCTTGCATGTCTCAGTCTACCCTTGCAACTCTCTTAATTCACTTGACCTTGCACTCTACCCTTTGTTTCAACTTTGGATCACTTCCTTCTCTTTTACCTCTTGTTCTATTCAAGTTTAATCTTCACAAAACCAAGAGTGGGAATGATGGGTACATTTTGTAGCCACCATCTACCCTTGGGAACACTCCTCCCTAAAATTAGCTTTCTTTCTCAAACACCCTATTGTTTTTCCTTCTTTAGTTTTGATCACAAAACTACTTCTAGTTTTATTAAATCTTTTCAAGATATTTCTTCAAAGAAAACAAGGAACTGAAATGGGTTTTGTTTTCCATCCCATTTCTACCAAGTACTGATTTCTAAAAACATTATTTTCTATCTTGCTTTCTTTTCAGAAAAAGGCTTGTTTATGGTACCTATACCATTCCTTGTTTTCCTCTTGCTTATTTTTACCTTTGAGAAAAACTCTACCTTACTTGAGAAAGTAAGTAGAATATTTTGAACCCCTATGTTCCAACTAGTTTTATCTCAACACTTTCAAACTTCATTCCACTTGAGTTCATTCCCAATTGTCCCTAGACAATTGAGGTGTTTCAAATACTTTTCAAACAAGATCTATTTCAAATGACAACTCTTGCACATCTTATGCACATCTCTGATCCACCACATTGTATCCCCTCCATCCTCCAATTCTGGATCAAATGGATGATCATTTGATACTTTCAACTCAGTCCCTATTGACCTCTCATTTGTAGAGCAATTTATATTCTTTTCCATCATTACCTTGACCTCATGAATTCATGATTTAAGTCCCCATATTCTTCATTGTGGGTATATGGTTACTTCACTCACCATCTCTCTTAATCTTGCTCTACCATTGTCTCAACCACCATCACCCCCATCATCTCTTGGCCAAATTGATAATTTGATCAAAGTACTTTATTCTCCAACATTGCCACCAATGTTATTATCACCTCTCTCTCAAAATTGAATACTTCACCAAGCCACTTTTGGCTAACCATCCCCAACACCCAACTTTGGCCGACATGCATGAAATGGCATTGCACCTTGCTTGTCAATAAGGAGCCGGCCATGGCAAGAATTTCGGCCAGCCCTCCCTCCTCACTTCCTTCTCTTACAAGCCTTGCCTCCCAACTACCCCCATCAATTAAATGGGCAGCCACCTTCCTTGTCCAATCAAAAAAGGAGGCAGCCACCCCTCTCCCTCTATAAATGGCCCTTGGCCGGCCACACTCCCTCCCCTTTGTTCATTTATTTTCACTCTCCACTCCCTCACACTCTCCTCCTTCACTTCCCCACGAAAATGGTGCTCCCCTTTGATGTAGCCCCGCTCACCGACGACACTCCATCAAGACCAACTAGTCCCCCAAGTGGACCGATGACACGAGCCCGAGCCAAGGCTCTACATGATGAGGTGAACTCGCTCCTCACTACCCTTGATCTTGGTACCCCTTTGGATGGATTGCTACCTCATGCCGACGTGCTATGTGTCATTAGGTACAAGGCGCATCAAGACCTCGGAGAGGAGGAGGCGCCAAGATCAAGGGAGGGAGAGAAGCAGCTGGACATGGAGATGATCATGGAGCCGAAGCCGACGTCGCTCGAAGCGCTCCAAGGAAGAGAAGGACGCCGGCCGGTCCAGGACCCGGTCGGACCGGACCCACAACCGGGCTCCCGGTCACAGGCCCGGTCGACCGGTCGGAAACCGGACCAGCTCCCTCGTACCGGGCGACGACCGGAAACCTCGCAGGAATCCGGTTTCCGACCGGTCGACCGGACCCATGACCGGCCCGCCCGGTCAGACCGGACCCATGACCGGACAGCCCGGTCACAGGCCCGGTCTGACCGGATCCCAAACCGGACCTGACGAGAGTGCCCCACCAAACTGCCTTAACTTATCCTTTTGCGTACACTGTTCGCCCTTGCCGGCCATGTGTGCCTATATAAGTAGCTGGAACCCCTCATTAGCTCTTTAGACTTGTTTTGAACTCAAACCCTAACTTTGAGCTTAGTCTCCCTTGGGTATCATCCTCTCGTAATCAAGGCACCTTGGTTGTTGACTTAGATCTTGTTGAAGGAGATTCTAGTACTTGTTACTCTCTCTCCTTCCCCAAGCTCTTCCTCTCCAATCCCAATCTCTCTCCGGGGAATTCTACCGCGTGTCTCTTCCACGGAGATTCTATTGGCGTGGTCCATCGAGCCACGGAGGTAAGCATCGGGTGTATCGGGTTGGTGTGCGTGCGTGAGTCTCGGAGTTCCTCGTGTTCATCACCGTGTTCTTCGTGTTCCTCGCGTTTTCCCATCTCCCCCTTTGGTTTCGATGTCAATCCGCAAGATCGGGCCACACACGGGGTCTTAGAACTCATCATATGGTATCAGCAGCCTTTGGTTTCCGCGGATTTGACCCTCCACCCACCCAATTTCGTCCCTAGAAAATTTTCCAAAAAAAAAAATAGCCCCAAATTGCCTCTTGACCGATCTGTGATTTGGTTGCGTTTTGAGTGGTTTTGATCCGTGGATTTGGAGTTGTTGTGCTTGATCTACTATTTCCCCAACTTTGAGCCTCCAATTCCATCGTTTCCCTTCGATTTGGTCGATTTGGCTTGGTTTTCGTGAAGAACAGGAGAAAGAAGACTCAATCCCGCGAAATCCGGTTGAGCAGCCGGTCGACCGGGCTACCGACCGGCCGGGCCGGTCCAGAATCCGGTCAACCGGCCGAGCCGGTCCACAACCCGGTCCAACCGGGCCTCCGACCGGGCGACGCAACGCCTCCTTCGACCTCGACATCCGGCGATCTCCACCACCACCACCACCACCACCATCGCAGGTATAACTTGCGTACTGTCACCTTGTAACCCCTCTTCCTTTTGCGATCTATCCCATTGAGCATTTCTTGTCTAGTGTTGCGAGACATTGCACGTGGCCCCGCATTGTGAGGTGTGTGTGTAGCGTTGAGTAAGGCACCCAAGCAAACACTCGTGTGGCAAGATAGCAAAAGCGAGGCTAACGCTAACATAGTGCGTGCAAAAGCCCCAAAAACACAAAAAGAGTGCGAGTAGCACCATACATCCATACGCCCATACATACAATAGTGTCAAAGTGCCACCAAAGATACAAACGAGTGCAAGTGCCACCATATACAAAAGAGAAAAAGCTTTTAAGCAAAGAGAGATACGAGAAGAGAGGTCACGTGTGAATCTAGTTGTCTCTTCCTTTGCAACCAAAGCTTTGACTCTCCTTGTGTTAGTGTGACACCGAGCATCCGCACATACAATTTTCCGCTCACTTTTGGTTGCACTAACCCCGCTTATCTCGTGTGTGTGTTCCACATCCTTTTTCCGTGTTTATAGTGATCTTCGCATCAACTTTTGGATTTTCGGATTTCCACCACTCTTCACAACATACTTGATCTTGGATTTGTCTTTTGGCTTTCCACAACACTCGCCTAACACCATATTTGCTAGCTTTTGCGTGTGGTTTTGCGTGTGTTCCCGATACACTTGATCTTGCTTTCGGCTTGGTGGATTGCCTCAATACTATCTTGTAACATCCCAAGAGTAACACCTAGACCCTTTGTACCTTTTCTTGCATTTTGATCATGTCATCATGTTGCACTCATGCATATTATCACCTTTGGCTTTTATTAAATTGCATTTGGTTTTTGGCTTTGTTGTTGTGTTGCTTTGTTTGTTGTTCTTCCTCCTTCTTCTTCTTGGTTCATCCCCTCCCTCTTGTGATGTTCCAAGAAAAGCAAAGACAACCTTTCTCCCTCTTTTAACCTAATACCCAAAGGTCATGCCAAAATTTCTAATATTTTGGTGGCCTCTTTTAATCCTCCCTTCCTTTTTCTTTTTGCATGCCAACTTGTTGAGTAGGAGATACTCCTTCTCACCTTGGCGTGAACCATCTAGGGTTTTGCCAAATTATTTGAATATCAAAAATATTTGAACTCCTCTTAAATTCTCTATGCTTCTCCCCCTCCTTTTTTTCTCTTCTCTCAAGCAAACCACATGTGATATGGTGGGTTCTTCTCATATTCTTCCCCCTCTTCAAATACTTCAAACAACATCCTATTTCTCAATTTCAGAAAAGAGTTTTTATTTGAAAAGAAAATAAAAACAGAAACAAAAAGAAAAGAGAAAAAGAAAAACCTAAACCTAACCCATCAAACCCAAAACCCACCTAATCTAACCCAACCCGGATCAGCCCAGCTAGTTTCCCTTCTCCCTTCCACCGGCCCAACCTGGCCCAACTTCCATCGAGCCCAGGCCTTTTACCCGAAGAGGTACGTGATCCCTCGTCCTCTTACCTTTACACGTCGGAGAGAAGCTCCATATCGAGCATGGTGTGCTACAGACCTCCACGTCGCCCTCCTGCTCCATCCTCTGGTCCTCCTCTTCCCCTTAAGTAACCTGCAGCACCTGCTCCCAAACCCTAGCTCTTTCCCCTCTCCAGCACCGCCGCCAATTCTCCTTCCCCGCAAGAAAAGCCCCGAGAGAAAACCTGCTGTGAGAGAAAAACACCGCCGCTCGTCGGACACCACCGACGCCATGGCCGCCGTGGAGCCTACCTGAGGCGTGGAATCGAACCACCACTCTCTCCTCTACGTCCTGGACGTCGTCACGGAGCCGAAGACGCCCGGAGCTGCTCGAACCGTCCGCATCTGCATCAACTACCCCCGGCCAACCCTTCTTCCTCGTCGCCGGCGACCTCCTCCGCCCCTCCTTCTCGTCACCGAGCACCCCAGGGTGAGCAGCCAACCTTCCTCCTCTCCCTTGCATGCCCCACGTCTCTGCATCGTCGATCATGAGAGGGATCTGAGCAAAAACCGAATCGAAATCGAAACAAAACGTCCAGTTTTTCATCTCACAGCACCCCGTCTTTCGACGCATCTCACCGCCAGCACAGGCCACTCCAGCTTGCGTTCTTCATACCGTTGGGAAGCTGCGACGAAGGGCTACATTTTTCGTTTTGGAGTCACCTAGTTTCGATGCCTGTACACGATGCCATCATCAAGCAAACTTCGGTCCAGAAAACGAGTTTCTGTTTTTTTTACTGTTCCTCGTCTGTGACCCGGTCTCGTTTTCCAACACTCGCCGCCGGCGACTCCGGCCACGAGAGCACGCAATTCTTGTTCCAGTAGATGCACAACATCTCAGGCATCATCTCAGCTTTTGAATCACCCAAAACGGAGCAAAAACGGCGACGCCATCTTCAATCAAAGTCGAGCCCAGAAACGGATTTCATTTTTTTTTCGGTTTCAGTTTTGCTGTGACATTGTCACGACTTCCGATGATCACCGGCGTCACCACACTGCACCAAATCGAATCAAACTACCACCAATCTACTCGCGGTACATCCCTCATGCTCAACATCTTGATATCTACTCAGATCCGTTACCCAGTTTCTTGCCATGTTCATCCAAAGTCACTGCCAGCAGCTGACCTGTTTTCAGTTTTGGTGTTAAAAATTCAGTTAACTCGTCTGTACAGTATACCTTGTCTGAAGCCTGTCTTTGTACAAAACTCGAGCAGCAGCACACTGGCTACCACCCTGCTTCCCTACGCGCGCGCCCTGGGTTCGAATCCCTTGGGACGCACTTAACCAAACCTTTTTGCTTTTCTTTTTCTTTTGTTAGTTTTCTGAAAATTTCCAAATCTGGACACTTTTCAAATTAATTAAAACTGCACTTTTACAAATCCAAATTGGACAAACCATATGTCCATTTCGATCAGAAAAACATGCTCTTTCCAACCATGTAATTTGTTTCAACTTTTGAACAACTTAAATTGTGTCAATTTCAAATCTGGACTAAACTTGATTAATGTTGCATAATTCATAACTTCAATTCTACATTTCCAAATTCAACAAATGATATGTCCATTCTCATCAGAGAAGTGAGAGGAATTCAAATCTTGCATTCTCATGCATCATTGGCATCATCTCTGAATTGTCTAAATTAAATATGCAACATGAACAAAAACTATATGTGAGGGTGCTTATCATTTCATGTGTCATTAGAGCACCCCACTTAATTTTGCCTTGCACCAACCATCTTGCCATGTCATCATGCATCATATTGCGCATTGCACTTGTATTGATTTATGCTATATCTTCCTTGTATGTGCTTTTGGTTCTTCTCGAGTAGACGCCGACGCAGAGCAGTACGAGCCGGAGTACGAGTTCCCCCGGAGGATCGTGTCGGTGCTTCTACCTCCGATCCGACAGGCGAGCCCACCCCTTCACCTATTTTACATTTACATGCTCTTTGATCTATTGCTATCCTTATGTTGCGATTCCGTTGTGTCACGTGTCCTATCCACTCGTTACCTATATGTCCGAGATACACCTCCTCGCCCTACCTATTGTTTGTTGTTTGCCAACTTTGCGAGTCGTAGGCGAGTTTAGGATTTTTGTTGATATCTCGAAATGTTCGGGATATCTTGTTGGGTTGTTGACACATGCACTACCTTTTCAAAATGATGATGATAACTTTTGCTACAACTTAAAATTGCTAAGGGATATAATATGCAGAGGCATCTGTGAGCCCCTTTGCGAAAGCATCGGAACTTTGACTTGCTAATGTCCCCTAGGACCCGAGTTCTTGTTATCCGTTTCTAAGACCGAGCGCGCTAACCACTCGTGGGAGGATTTATCGGGACCCCCATCACCCATTACCATTTCTCAAGTCTGTTGAAAAGGGGGCCACAACCTTGGTTTTATTTGCCTATGCCATGTATGCCATGTATGCCATGCTTTATTACTGTTGCCTTCGGGTGTTTATTACTGTTGCCTTCGGGTGTTTATTACTGTTGCCTTCGGGTGTTTATTACTGTTGCCTTCGGGTGTTTATTACTGTATTGTACCCCGCGGGACGTTTAGCGAAAGCGTGTGGTTCGCACGCCTAGCCGCCGTCGCAAACCCTGAGTCCGCATCGGAGTACGGCCGAACTTCGTTTCGGGTAGCTTAGTCGGGTGGCCCCCCTAGGCATTCTTGTTGATTTGGGAACGGTCTTGTTGTGAGACTCCGCTGTAATTAAGCGGGTTCAAGCATGCGTGTATGGTAACATTGGTGCACCCCTGCAGGGTTAAATCTTATCGATAAGCCGTGTCCGCGGTTATGGACGACTTGGAGCTGTTTAACTCGATCATAGAACAACTTACACCTAAAGTTGTCGTTAATAACTTGCTAATTACTTGCGTAGTAAGTTAGCCCTATTATAATGGAATGGATATAAAATTGTCAACTGTGTGAGTGCCTTGTTAGTACCTCTTGGCTAAGGGGGATCGCACTGGCTGGGTTGTTGATTGCAGAGTATAGAACTGCTAGATTATGCGCTCTCTCACCTTCTCTATTAGACGGAAGTTGTAGCGTGTCTCTATTGGATAGTGCTTTGCTGCCGCTAAACTCCACATAAAGCCGGGCGAAGTTTACACCGCCCACCAGCGAGCATAGCTGGTCTTGTCTCGCAAGTACGTGCCATTCGGTACTTACCCTCGTTTTTCTTCCTCTTTTTCCGGAACACGCTTTTCGACAAACAGGTACGACAGATGATGAGCAGTACGCAGGTGGCTACTTTGTCGAGTTCACGGATGACGACTTCGTTGCGTAGCAGGATCGTTCCTAAGGCAGCAGCCTGTGGCTTGTTGGTTATGGCAACACCGCTTGATTATCTTCAGGACTCTTAGTCCAATTTGGATCTTGTCTGTACCCAGACTATTTGGCTATCTTATGTATGATGTAATGATGGGACATGTGTCCTCTGAGTGTCATTTGGATCTTGCTCATTAGAGCGTTGCTATATATAAGAACCTTATTTCCATCTTTTGTGTCATACATAGTCATGTTGTGATAGTCAAGCTGTATTCTACCCTCGTATCCTGTGCACAGTGTGTGTATGTGTGAAGTGCACAGGAAGGTGAAGCACTCATGCTTGGAAAGCCTATCGTGAGCCTTTGAGGTGGGTGTTGTGTGCATGGGCGTGTCGAGCTGTTGCTTGGCCTACCCATATGCTTGGGAATGCGAGGCGACCTCACGGTCCCTTGTAGTGACCTCATGCACATAAACCCCTCTTACCTGCGCGCTCTAGGTTTTTCCTACTCCTGGGGCTTACATATCTTACCTTGGTAAGAGTGCGAGGTAGTCTCCTTCCACTAACATACACAACCTAGTGCTTGTCTTTGCATCATGGATAGGAGCGGAGATGATGCAAGGGAGGGAGAGATCCTCCGCAACACCAAGAGGTTGGCTACTCAACACAACCTATGGACGCAACGCCAAGAGTTCAAGGAGCAACTCACCCTCTTCGAGACGCGCATCGATGAGCAATACGATGAAGTGGCACACAACTTCTCCGTGGTGAACCAAGACTTGGCTCTCCTTCGCGAAGCTACGGACAACTTGAATGGTCAAATGGCGGCCAATGATGCGAACATGGAGCGGCGCATGGATAGCCTCGAGCGCGCCATCACCAACTTGGGTCGTCATCGTCGACACCGCTCTACTTCATCATCCTCAAGCTCATCACAAGATTACTACTCTCATGGCCCCCGTTCGTCCTCAAGCTCCTCCTCAAGGCATGAAGACCATCATCGACCGCATCGCTCACATGCTCGTCATGAAGACTCTCGCTCCAACTCTAGGCGAGGAGAAATACATCGCCATGCTCGTCCAAATGAACGTCCTCCACAAGATCGTCCTCAACCGGATGGCCATGCCCACCATGGGCGTGACGACCACCCACATGACAACGTCTCCCACAACATGGAGCCACATGGTGATGCTCAAGGCCATGGACATCAAGACCAACCGAGGCGTGATCTCCGCAATCATCCTCGCCATGACCAACGTGGAAGAGGAGACCCACCACATGAGCAAGATGAGAGGGCCATCTTTGGGCGTCGCCAACCACCTCGTCAAGATCTTCAACCACCTCGTCAAGATCTTCAACCACATCCTCACCGTGAACCAAGTGAAGCAAGTGTGCACCTCCAACACCAACCCAATGCTATGGTTGGCCGTAGAAGACCTCCTATTCCTCCTCAAGCCGCAAGAGATGAAGGTGCCCCTCCTCGTCGAAGAAACTTGGAGGATGAAGAGAACATGTTTGGAAGACTCAAGTTCACCATGCCAAAGTTCAAGGGAGAAGAAGATGCCGAGGCCTACCTCTCATGGGCACTCAAGGTGGACAAGATATTCCGCATCCACAACTACTCCGGTGCCAAGAAGGTGGCTATGGCGTCGCTTGAGTTCGAGGACTACGCAAACACTTGGTGGGAACAAGTCCTCACTCTTCGAGAAGAGAAGGGTGAACCTCCAATTGCCACTTGGGAAGAAATGAAGAAAGAGATGCATGCTCGCTTTGTGCCCACGCACTACATGACCGACCTCTTCAACAAGCTCCAAAAGTTGAAGCAAGGAACCAAGACCGTCGAGGAGTTCTACAAGGAGATGGAGCTCACTATGATGCGAGCCAACATCCAAGAGTCCGATGACCAAACCATTGCTCGTTTCTTCAATGGCCTCAACTATCCCATCAAGCGAATTGTGGAGTTCCAACCTTACTCCAACATGGTTGAATTGGTCCATCAAGCAACCAAGGCCGAGCGCCAAGTGATTGAGGACATCAAGTACTCCAAGGCCAAGACCTACTTCACCTCCAAGCTCGCTACATCGACTCCTTCTACTACATCAACTCCTCATGCTACAAGTGCCAAGGCCGACGTGTCCTCTACAACATCCAAGAAGCCGACTATCCAAAGTCGCATGAAGCAAATGGTCTCCTCCACCGCCTCCTCTAAGGCATCCACGGGACCCTCTAGTGTCACTTGCTTCAAGTGTGGCACCCAAGGTCACAAGTCGTTTGAGTGCAAGAACACCAAGGTCATGATCACTATGGAGAATGGTGATATCGAGACGCTTGATGAGGATGAATATGAAGCCCTTGTGCAAGCCGCCGTGGAAAGTGAAGAAGCGTATGAGCAAGAAAGTGGAGAAGATCCTCTCCTATGTGAGCATGACCCAAGTCCCTCACTTGTGGTCACAAGGGTGCTAACTACGCAACCTCATGATGTGGAAGAACAACGGTGCAACATCTTCCAAACCCGTGCCGGCATTGGTGGCAAGTCGATCAAGGTCATCATAGACGGTGGAAGTTGCCATAACCTTGCAAGCACCGAGTTGTGTGAGAAGCTCCACCTCACTCTCCGCAAGCATCCTCACCCTTACCATATCCAATGGTTGAGTGACAAGGGCAACGTCAAGATACAACATACCGTCACCGTCAATTTCAAGATTGGACCTTATGAGGATACTATTGAGTGTGACGTGGTACCCATGACGGTGTGCCACATGTTGCTTGGCCGCCCTTGGCAATATGACAAGAAGGCGATACATGATGGACTCTCCAACACATACACCTTCAAGGTCAACGACAAGAAGTTTGAGCTACGCCCCATGACTCCTAGCCAAATCATCGCCGACAATGCGAAGGCTCTAGCGAGGGCACAACACCACTCCCACCATAGTGAGTTGAGAGGTGAGGGAGCGACCCACCAAATGGAGAGTGAGCGCCACAAGCCATATATGAGTGAGCGAAAGAGCGTCCTCCTAGCCACCAAAAGCGAGTGGAAAGAAGTGCAAGCAAACCCATCCACCATATTGCACTACGTCCTCATTTGCAAGGGACCGTCATCGGAGACTAACGACTTAACCACAATTCCTTCGTCTTTGTTGTCTATTTTGAAGGAGTTCCAAGATGTCTTCCCCGACGAGCTCCCTCATGGACTACCACCGCTTCGAGGCATCGAGCACCGCATCGACCTCATACCCGGCGCTCCGCTTCCAAACCGTGCCGCCTACCGCACCAACCCCGAAGAGACAAAGGAGATCCAACGCCAAATACAAGACCTCCTCGCTAAAGGGTACGTTCGCGAAAGCCTTTCCCCTTGTGCGGTTCCCGTGATTCTTGTGCCTAAACCGGATGAGACGCAACGGATGTGTATGGATTGTCGCCCCATCAATGCCATTACCGTCCGTTACCGCCATCCCATTCCGCGTTTAGATGACATGCTTGATGAACTTAGTGGTGCCACCATTTTCTCTAAAATTGATTTGCGTAGTGGCTACCACCAAATCCGCATGGCTATTGGTGATGAATGGAAAACGGCATTCAAGACCAAACTTGGTCTATATGAATGGCTTGTTATGCCATTTGGTCTATCCAATGCTCCATCAACTTTCATGCGCCTCATGAATCACATCTTGCGTCCACTCATTGGCAAGAGTGTGGTTGTCTATTTCGATGATATTCTCATTTATAGCAAATGTCTCGAGGACCATGTGCAACATGTGAGAGAAGTCTTGTGCATCTTGCGTCATGAAAAGCTTTATGCTAACCTCCCCAAATGCACCTTTGCTCAAAACAAATTGGTTTTCCTTGGCTTTGTGGTTTCCGCTAATGGAATTGAAGTTGATTCTTCCAAGGTAGAGGCCATCCATAATTGGCCTACTCCTACAAATGTTGGCCAAGTCCGAAGTTTTCATGGCCTTGCCGGTTTTATCGCCGCTTTGTGAAAGATTTTAGCACCATTGCTTGCCCTTTGAATGAGCTTACCAAGAAGAATGTTCCGTTTGTTTGGGGAAAAGCCCAACAAAATGCTTTTGATGAGTTGAAGAAACGCCTTACCGAAGCCCCCTTCTTGTTCTTCCAAATTTTGCCAAAACTTTTGAGATTGAGTGTGATGCAAGTGGGCTTGGTATTGGTGGTGTTCTTATGCAAGAGGGCAAACCCGTGGCATACTATAGTGAGAAGTTAGATGGCGCACGCCTCAACTATCCTATATATGACAAGGAGCTCTACGCTTTGGTTCGTGTTCTTGAAGTTTGGCAACACTATCTTTGGCCAAAAGAGTTTATCATTCATTCCGACCATGAGTCTTTGAAGTACTTGAAAAGCCAACACAATTTGAACAAACGTCATGCAAAATGGGTTGAGTTCATTGAGTCCTTCCCGTATGTCATCAAATACAAGAAGGGCAAGGACAATGTAGTGGCGGATGCTCTTTCCCGCAAAAACACCCTTTTGTTGACTCGCTTGGATTTTCACGTTTTGGGACTCGAAGAGATCAAAGAACTCTATACTTCCGATTCTTTCTTTGCTCCGATATTTGAGAAGTGTTCCGTTGACCGAGGATTTGATGACTTCTATTTGCACAAAGGCTACTTGTTCAAAGCCAACAAAATTTGCATTCCCGATTCTTCTCTTCGAAAGTTACTCTTGCAAGAGTCACATGGTGGTGGCCTTATGGGACATTTTGGTCGAGATAAGACACTTGCAATGCTAGCCACTCACTATTATTGGCCGAAGATGAAGAGGGACGTCGAGCGCCTTTGCAACCGTTGCACGACATGCCTTCAAGCTAAGTCTACTTCCAATCCCTATGGTCTTTACACGCCTTTGCCTATACCTCATGCACCATGGACGGACATTAGCATGGATTTTGTTCTAGGATTGCCTCGCACTAAGCATGGTCATGATTCTATATTTGTGGTAGTGGATAGATTCTCTAAGATGGCTCATTTCATACCTTGCCATAAGAGCGATGATGCTTCACACATTGCTTCATTGTTTTTCGGGGAAATTGTTCGCCTACATGGAGTGCCGCAAAGCATTGTGTCGGATCGAGACGTCAAGTTCATGAGTTATCTTTGGAAGTCGCTCATGGCAAAGTTTGGAGTGAAGCTCTTATTCTCATCATCCTCGCATCCGCAAACGGACGGCCAAACGGAAGTGGTCAATAGAAGCCTCTCCACCCTTCTACGCATCCTCGTGAAGAAAAACTTGAAGTCATGGGAGGAATGTCTTCCACACGCGGAGTTCGCCTACAACCGCGCCAAGCACTCGACTACATCAAGGAGTCCCTTCATGGTCGTCTACGGGTTTGAGCCGCTCACGGCACTCGACATACTTCCGCTTCCCCTTCATGAGCGGATCAACATGGACTTCGACAAGCGCACCGCCGCCGTCAAGAAACTTCATGAAGAAACAAGAGCTACCATTCAAGAACATGTGCTTCGTCAAGCTACCCGCCTCAACGCCAAGAAGAAGGAACGCATATTTCAAGAAGGCGACCTCGTTTGGATCCACCTCCGGAAGGAAAGATTCCCTCATGAACGCAACTCGAAGCTCAAGCCAAGAGGAGATGGTCCCTTCAAGGTCCTCAAACGCATCAACAACAACGCTTATGTCATCGACATCCCCACCTCCAAGTACTTGGTGAGCAACACGTTCAATGTCTCCGACTTGTCACCCTATCATGGAGATGAGGAAGGCCACGAGTCGAGGACGACTCTTTCCCAAGGGGGAGATGATGTAGCCCCGCTCACCGACGACACTCCATCAAGACCAACTAGTCCCCCAAGTGGACCGATGACACGAGCCCGAGCCAAGGCTCTACATGATGAGGTGAACTCGCTCCTCACTACCCTTGATCTTGGTACCCCTTTGGATGGATTGCTACCTCATGCCGACGTGCTATGTGTCATTAGGTACAAGGCGCATCAAGACCTCGGAGAGGAGGAGGCGCCAAGATCAAGGGAGGGAGAGAAGCAGCTGGACATGGAGATGATCATGGAGCCGAAGCCGACGTCGCTCGAAGCGCTCCAAGGAAGAGAAGGACGCTGGCCGGTCCAGGACCCGGTCGGACCGGACCCACAACCGGGCTCCCCGGTCACGAGCCCGGTCGACCGGTCGGAAACCGGACCAGCTCCCTCGTACGGGCGACGACCGGAAACCTCGCAGGAATCCGGTTTCCGACCGGTCGACCGGACCCATGACCGGCCCGCCCGGTCAGACCGGACCCATGACCGGACAGCCCGGTCACAGGCCCGGTCTGACCGGATCCCAAACCGGACCTGACGAGAGTGCCCCACCAAACTGCCTTAACTTATCCTTTTGCGTACCTGTTCGCCCTTGCTGGCCATGTGTGCCTATATAAGTAGCTGGAACCCCTCATTAGCTCTTTAGACTTGTTTTGAACTCAAACCCTAACTTTGAGCTTAGTCTCTCTTGGGTATCATCCCTCTGTAATCAAGGCACCTTGGTTGTTGACTTAGATCTTGTTGAAGGAGATTCTAGTACTTGTTACTCTCTCTCCTTCCCCAAGCTCTTCCTCTCCAATCCCAATCTCTCTCCGGGGAATTCTACCGCGTGTCTCTTCCACGGAGATTCTATTGGCGTGGTCCATCGAGCCACGGAGGTAAGCATCGGGTGTATCGGGTTGGCGTGCGTGCGTGAGTCTCGGAGTTCCTCGTGTTCATCACCGTGTTCTTCGTGTTCCTCGCGTTTTCCCATCTCCCCCTTTGGTTTCGACGTCAATCCGCAAGATCGGGCCACACACGGGGTCTTAGACCTCATCACCCTTGCTCCCATGGCCGGCCATGGCCATGGAAATCCACCAAGATGAAGCTCTTCTCCTCCCTCAAGCTTCCCCTCACCATGAGAGCCTCCCTCTCCCTCTTCTCCCCAACCCTAGATGGTTTAATCTCCTCTTCTTCTTCCTCCATTGCTAAGATTGGATCTTGATGCAGGTGCATGTTGGTCCAAGCATGGAGAAGTTTGAGCAATCCTCAGATCTGAAGTTCTTGAGCAAAGTTCGTCCAAATCCTTGCAGTAATTTCTGTAATCTTGCTGTTTCAGATTCTGGTACGAACTTGTAAAATCCGCCAAAACTCGTGTGCAGATCCAAATCGAGTGATTCAAAGTTCCGCAGATAGATACGGAAAAGATCTACAACTTGGCGTTGGTGTCATCCTCAAATTCGTTACGGATTGTCCGTGGTAAATAAAGTTCTGTAAACATGCAGATTCACTGTTTGTTAGATTTGTTCCGATTTACAAAACCTTTTTGAACAAACTCAACCGTAGGTGAAACCTCTCTTCAATACCTTCATTTTGGCGGTGGTTTCACTTCGATTGACCTCCTGAAACTGAAATGGTTCACAGATCAAGATCTGGTCAGACCTGACTTTGTCGAATTAAACCAGGAGCTTGGAAACGAATTTTGGAATGAAACCAGTTAGGTAAGAACCAGCTTCTCAATACCTTTCGGATGCAGCTGACCTCATATTTTTGTGAGTGATATACGATTTATGGCGAATTAAACTTGTTCTGTGTGTTCTGCAGACATGGTTGTTAGCTTTTAAATCACCAAAAATCCATCTTTGATCCTAATTGAGTGATTCCACTTTTGTAGGACTACTGAATGTTTTCTTAATCATCTCCAACAAGTTTCAAACCCTTATCTGTTCTGTAACTC
The DNA here is from genome assembly GCF_022539505.1 of Lolium rigidum. Lineage (NCBI taxonomy): Eukaryota > Viridiplantae > Streptophyta > Magnoliopsida > Poales > Poaceae > Lolium > Lolium rigidum. The sequence continues at coordinate 173,007,466 of NC_061508.1, forward strand.
CAGAGGTAAAGCAAATGGTATAGACATGCAGTAATCTTGTCAATCCATTTGTGAGAGTTTCAGAAACAATTTGAACCCAAATCCAATTGTGTGTGCATCTCTGTTTAAATATCTTTCAAATGCCAGTGGTCTCATATTTTTAGGATTTGTCTACGATTTATGGCTTACAGATCTTATTTTCTGTACAGTCAGATTCAAATAAATTCCTAAAATTGTAGGTTTAATATTTTGGGGTGATTCCAATTGGGTTAGTCTTGTATTAGTACTGGCTATCTAGGAAAAATAGTATTAGTCTCTGTTCATGCATATTTGTTACTGTTAGTAATGTATATGTGTGACATGCATTGTTGAAGCCAAACTTTTCGGTTTATTTAAAACCCTTGACCAACTCTTTTTATTAGAAATGGGAAACCTTTGTTTTATGCTTGCAAAACAAAACCTCTGCAATTTAACATTAGCTCTTTTGTTTTGCTTAAGTTTTCAAATGGTAGGGCATATCATTTGCTTCCTATTCTTGTGTGGTGTTATGTGAGCAAACTAAGTTAGGAAAACTGTTTTCTACTTTTCCAAAAATGCTTGAAAATGTTTTGTGAATGTATTTGATGTCAAAACTAATGCTCTTGTCCTCTTTATGATGTTATCTACCAGGGGATGTTTGTTTTATACCATGGTGATAACCGAGAGAGGCAATTGCTAAGTTGTGATACTCTCATACCTTTACTAGGTAAATAACATGGGTTTTCTTTAAGTTGTTTGTGGTATCTATAAGTCCTTTGTATGGTAGCTCTTTATTGAATGGTTAAATTATGGTTGTTGTATGTTTGTTTTGTTGGTGCAATGTGATTGATTGTGTTCCTTTTATATTTTCCAGCGATAGACGCGAGCAATTCCGGAGAAGAAGAAGAAGTGAAATTGGACAAGGATTTTATTTATATTGTTGGGATTCTTATATTGATAGAGTTGAAGAAGTACAGGGACAAATAAGCCAAGGCAAGACATCTTTTGATCTCTGATTTGGTGTCTAGTTGGATGTCATTTGTTGATGTCCAAAGCACCTTGATTCTATGTGTGTTATTCTCTCTATTTATGTCATCTATGTGAGATTGCAAGTGGGGTACTCCCTAGTGGTGATGCTCCACTATTTGTCCTTGTGTTATGGGGTGCATGGTAACACGGCCGTGCTATCCCACTTGGTTATCTTGTATGCTCAACTTGAGAGTATATTCCTCCTTGTGTTGTCATAATACATGCTTACCTTAAGCAAGTATGATCCACTCCACTACCCCTTTATACCTCATCTATGGCGGGATGACCCTCATCTCGGTCGTAGTGCAATACTAGTTCAACTCATGAAACTATAGGTTGGGAACCCCTCAAGGTTTACCTTGTTGTAAATGTTTATGAAAACCTTGGGTGAGGCAATCTTTCCCAAGCGTATGGTTTATGAAAGGAAAGGATCTTGACAAAGATGGTTGGAAAGAGGAAATGTGTGGGTGACTTGGGTTTTTGAGAAAAACGACACATGGTTCTTTGTATTCGCCCGGAACAACTAAACCGCGCAACCACATTACCCCAACATGGGCACGGGGCTTAGCCCTAGTTTGTTGAAGCTGGCATGAGACACCTTCACAACTCTCTAGGAGGGTCACGATGACCTCTGACACCGGGTTGCGCTCTGAAGGAGGCAATACACTGCATTAACTTGCAGCCGGACGATTACTGAGGGTCTTCTGTCGTGGCGCCGGAGATACGCTCAAAAAGGAGGTATGCTGCCGGGGTGCCGGGAAGGGTTAAGCCCGCAGGGAAGGACTCATGTCAGGGGAGATAAGCGAAAGGCTATGTCCGAGTTTCTTTCATGGCATAGTTGATATGCAGGGATGATGCCCACATGATAGACTCGCGGATCTTGTGGGGAAAGTGCGCACACTCTGCAGAGTTAAAACTATTCGAATAGCCGCGTCCGCGGTCATGGACGGTTGGGATGGCCGTTACCGAGCTGTGTCGAGTTTTGGTTTTGAAAATGATTTCCAAAGGAAATGCGTGTGTTGGAAGTACCGGAAGGGTACGGGAAAGATGTTGTGCCGACCATGTGGAGATGGTTGAGGAAAATGAAACAAAATGGGGTGACCCTTCCTAGTGTTTTCATGTAGAGGAACTCTTCTTCAATAAAGATGTAGAGATGTCATAGTTTATCTTTTGAAGTATCTTCTTCAATAAAGATATATAGATGTCATAGGACTTCCATCGCGTCCGCTTCAATTGAGATGCCGGAACGCTACCTCTTCTTTCAAGATATAGAGATGTCGTAGTCTATCTTTTGAAGTATCTTCTTCAATAAAGATATAGAGATGTCATAGGACCACCAAAGTGTCCGCATCACTTGAGATGCCGGCATGCTATATCCACAAGAGAAATTATTCTTCCTCTTGTCTCTTTTAGTTAGCTCTGTTAGCATCTTTCTTGATGGTTTGCGAGTACAATTCCAAATGTACTCACGGCTTTGTCCCTGGCTATTTACTTGGCCAGACTTGAAGGAACTCGACAAACGAAGAAGGAGTTGGCGACGTCTATGCGAGCTAGGAACGTCTTCCCGCTCGGTTTCTGTAGGGTTATGGCAAATGACTTGGGTACTGCTATCGCTTGAAGTGATGATGCTACTCGATGTTTAGTTAGGCCCTTCGAGGCTATTATGTAATTATCGGTCATGTGATCATGTTGTAATTTTCTTATTCCGCTTTGTAATGGATGGTGTAATTTGATATCAGTTCGGTTATGTGTTCACGGCGCACTGATCATGGGATCGTGAACTATATACATAACAGGGAATTTCGGACAGCTAGTCCGGGGTCCCCACATGAGTATCATCATAAAAATAGCATGGAACATAAGAGATTATAGATACGTTTGAGACGTATCAAGCATCCTCAAGCTTAGTTCCTACTCGCCCTCGAGCAGGTAAACGATAACAATGATAATTTCTGAAGTGACATGCTATCATAATCTTGATCAATACTATTGTAAAGCATATGAGATGAATGCAGCCATTCGAAGCAATGGTAAAGACAATGGTTAAACAAATGAATCATATAGCAAAGACTTTTCATGAATAGTACTTTCAAGACAAGCATCAATAAGATTTGCATAAGAGTTAACTCATAAAGCAATAAATTCTTAGTAAAAAGCTTTGAAGCAACACAAAGGAAGATATAAGTTTCAGCGGTTGCTTTCAACTTCAACATGTATATCTCATGGATAATTGTCAACATAAAGCAATATAACAAGTGCAATAGATAAGCATGTAAGAATCAATGCACACAGTTGACACAAGTGTTTGCTTCTAAGATAGAAAGAAGTAGGTAAACTGACTCAACATAAAGTAGAAGAATGGCCCTTCGCAGAGGTAAGCATGGATTACTATTTTTGTGCTAGAGCTTTTCATTTTGAAAATATAGAAACAATTTTGTCAACGGTAGTAATAAATCATATGTGTTATGCATAATACATCTTATAAGTTGCAAGCCTCATGCATAGAATACTAATAGTGCCCGCACCTTGTCCTAATTAGCTTGGATTAACACGGATTATCATTGCATACATATGTTTCAACCAAGTGTCACAAAGGGGTACCTCTATGCCGCTTGTACAGAGGTCTAAGGAGAAAGTTCGCATTGGATTTCTCACTTTTGATTATTCTCAACTTAGACATCCATACCGGGACAACATAGAAAACAGATAATGGACTCCTCTTTTAATGCTTAAGCATTCAACAACGGATAATATTCTCATAAGAGATTGAGGATTTGTGTCCAAACTGAAACTTCCACCATGATTCATGGCTTTAGTTAGCGGCCCAATGTTCTTCTCTAACAATATGCATACTCAAACCATTTGATCATGAAAATCGCCCTTACTTCAGACAAGACGAACATGCATAGCAACTCACATGATATTTAACAAAGGTGTAATAGTTGATGGCGTCCCCAGAAACATGGTTATCGCTCAACAAGCAACTTATAAGAAATGAGATACATAGCAACATATTCAATACCACAATAGTTTTTAAGGCTACTTTCCCATGAGCTATATATTGCAAAGACAAGGAATGAAATTTTAAAGGTAGCACTCAAGTAATTTACTTTGGAATGGCAGAGAAATACCATGTAGTAGGTAGGTATGGTGGACACAAATGGCATAGGTTTTGGCTCAAGGATTTTGGATGCACGAGAAGAGTTCCCTCTCAGTACAAGGCTTTGGCTAGCAAGGTTGTTTGAAGCAAACTCAAGTATAAACCGGTACAGCAAAACTTACATAAGAACATATTGCAAGCATTATAAGACTCTACACTGTCTTTCTTGTTGTTCAAACACCTTAACCAGAAAATATCTAGACTTAGAGAGACCAATCATGCAAACCAAATTTTAACAAGCTCTACGTAGTTCTTCATTAATAGGTGCAAAGTACATGATGCAAGAGCTTAAACATGATCTATATGAGCACAACAATTGCCAAGTATCAAATTATTCAAGAAATTATACCAATTACCACATGAAGCATTTTCTCGTTTCCAACCATATAACAATGAACGAAGCAGCTTTTCAACCTTCGCCATGAACATTAAAAGTAACACTAAGAACACATGTGTTCATATGCAACAACGGAGCGTGTCTCTCTCCCATACAAAGAATGCTAGGATCCGATTTTATTCAAACAAAAACAAAAACAAAAGCAAACAGACGCTCCAAGTAAAGCACATAAGATGTGACTGAATAAAAATATAGTTTCACTAGAGGTGACTCGATAAGTTGTCGATGAAGAAGGGGATGCCTTGGGCATCCCCAAGCTTAGATGCTTGAGTCTTCTTGAAATATGCAGGGATGAACCACGGGGGCATCCCCAAGCTTAGACTTTTCACTCTTCTTGATCATATTGTATCATCCTCCTCTCTTGATCCTTGAAAACATCCTCCACACCAAACTCAAAACAAACTCATTAGAGGGTTAGTGCATAATCAAAAATTCATATATTCAGAGGTGACATAATAATTCTTAACACTTCTGGGCCTTGCACAAAGCTACTGAAAGTTAATGGAACAAAGAAATCCATCAAACATAGCAAAAGAGGCAATGCGAAATAAAAGGCAGAATCTGTCAAAACAGAACAGTCCGTAAAGACAAATTTTTCTGGGGCACTGAACTTGCTCAGATGAAAAAGCTCAAATTTAATGAAAGTTGCGTACATATCTGAGGATCACGCACGTAAATTGGCAGAATTTTCTGAGTAACCTACAGTCGGGGCTGCTCAATTTTGTGACAATAAGAAATCTGTTTCTGCGCAGTAATCCAAATCTAGTATCAACATTACTATCAAAGACTTTACTTAGCACAACAATGCAATAAAATAAAGATAAGGAGAGTTTGCTACAGTAGTAACAACTTCCAAGACTCAAATATAAAACAAAAGTAGTGTAGTAAAATGATGGGTTGTCTCCCATAAGCGATTTTCTTTAACGCCTTTCAGCTAGGCGCAGAAAGTGTGAATCAAGTAACATCAAGAGATGAAGCATCAACATCATAATTTGTTCTAATAATAGAATCATAAGGTAACTTCATTCTCTTTCTAGGGAAGTGTTCCATACCTTTCTTGAGAGGAAATTGATACTTAATATTCCCTTCCTTCATATCAATAATAGCACCAACAGTTCGAAGAAAAGGTCTTCCCAATATAATGGGACAAGATGCATTGCATTCAATATCCAAGACAACAAAATCAACGGGGACAAGGTTATTGTTAATCGTAATGCGAACATTATCAATCCTCCCCAAAGGTTTCTTTATAGCATTATCAGCAAGATTAACATCCAAATAACAGTTTTTCAATGGTGGCAAGTCAAGCATATTATAGATTTTCTTAGGCATAACAGAAATACTTGCACCAAGATCACATAAAGCATTACCATCAAAATCACTGACCCTCATCTTAATGATGGGCTCCCAACCATCTTCTAACTTCCTAGGAATAGAAGTTTCAAGTTTTAGTTTCTAGCTTTTATGAGAGCATTTGTAATATGTTTTGTAAAGGCTAAATTTATAGCACTAGCATTAGGACTTCTAGCAAGTTTTTGTAAGAACTTTATAACTTCAGAGATATGACAATCATCAAAATCTAAACCATTATGATCTACTGCAATGGGATCATTGTCCCCAATATTTTGAAAAATTTCAGCAGTTTTATCACAAACAGTTTCAGCAGTTTTAGCAGTTTCAGGCAGTTTTGTACGCTTTGCACTAGGAGTAGAAACATTGCCAACACCAATTATTTTACCATTGATAGTAGGAGGTTTAGCAACATGTGAGGCATCAACATTACTAGTGGTGGTAATAGTCCAAACTTTAGCTACATTATTCTCTTTAGCAAGTTTTTCGTTTTCTTCTCTTTCCCACCTAGCATGCAATTCAGCCATCAATCTAATATTTTCATTAATACGAACTTGGATAGCGTTTGCTGTAGAAAATAACTTAGTATCTTTATCTTCATTAGGCATAACTTTCAATTTTAAAAGATCAACATCAGCAGCAAGACTATCAACCTTAGAAGCAAGAATATCAATTTTATCAAGCTTTTCTCCAACAGATTTGTTAAAAGCAGTTTGTGTACTAATAAATTCTTTAAGCATGACTTCAAGACCAGAGGGTACACTTCTATTATTGTTGTAAGAATTACCATAACCATTACCATTATTAGAAGAATATGGCCTATGGTTGTTACCAGAATTATTCCTATAAGCATTGTTGTTGAAATTATTACTTTTAATGAAGTTCACATCAAAATTATCTTCTTGAGCAACCAATGAAGCTAAAGGAACATTATTTGGATCAACATTAGATCTACCATTCACAAGCATAGACATAATCACATCAATCTTATCACTCAAGGAGGAGGTTTCTTCAACATAATTTACCTTCTTACCTTGTGGAGTCCTTTCAGTGTGCCATTCAGAGTAATTTATCATCATATCATCAAGAAGCTTTGTAGCCGCCCCCAAGGTGATGGACATAAAAGTACCTCCAGCAGCTGAATCCAATAGGTTCCACGAAGAAAAGTTTAATCCTGCATAGAAGGTTTGGATGATCATCCAAGTAGTTAGTCCATGGGTTGGGCAATTCTTTACCAAAGATTTCATTCTTTCCCATGCTTGGGAAACATGTTCATTATCCAATTGCTTAAAATTCATTATGCTACTTCTCAAAGATATAATTTTAGCAGGAGGATAATATCTACCAATGAAAGCATATTTACATTTAGTCCATGAATCAATACTATTCTTAGGCAAAGATAGCAACCAATCTTTAGCTCTTCCTCTTAATGAGAAAGGAAACAATTTCAGTTTTATAATATCACCATCTACATCCTTATACTTTTGCATTTCACAAAGTTCAACAAAATTATTAAGATGGGTAGCAGCATCATCAGAACTAACACCAGAAAATTGCTCTCTCATAACAAGATTTAGTAAAGCGGGTTTAATTTCATAGAATTCTGCTGTAGTAGCATGTGGAGCAATAGGTGTGCATAGGAAATCATTATTATTTGTGCTAGTGAAGTCACACAACTTAGTGTTTTCAGGAGTATTCATTTTAACAGTAGTAAATAAAGCAAACTAAATAAAGTAAATGCAAGTAACTAATTTTTTTGTGTTTTTAATATGGAGATAGCAAACAAGACAGTAAATAAGGTAAAACTAGTAACTAATTTTTTTGTGTTTTTGATATAGAGAACAAACAAAGAAGTAAATAAAGTAAAGTAAAGCAAGACAAAAACAAAGTAAAGAGATTGGATGTGAGAGACTCCCCTTGCAGCGTGTCTTGATCTCCCCGGCAACGGCGCCAGAAAAAGAGCTTGATGCGTGCAGTTGACACACGTCCGTTGGGAACCCCAAGAGGAAGGTGTGATGCGTATAGAAGCAAGTTTTCCCTCAGTATGAAACCAAGGTTATCGAACCAGTAGGAGTCAAGGAGCACGTGAAGGTTGTTGGTGACGGAGTGTAGTGCGGCGCAACACCGGGGATTCCGGCGCCAACGTGGAACCTGCACAACACAATCAAAGTACTTTGCCCCAACGTAACAGTGAGGTTGTCAATCTCACCGGCTTGCTGTAAACAAAGGATTAAATGTATAGTGTGGAAGATGATGTTTGTTTGCGAAGAACAGTAGAGAACAAGTATTGCAGTAAATTGTATTTCAGATGTAAAAGAATGGACCGGGGTCCACAGTTCACTAGTGGTGTCTCTCCGATAAGATAACTAGCATGTTGGGTGAACAAATTACAGTTGGGCAATTGACAAATAGAGAGGGCATAACAATGCACATACATATATCATGATAATTACTATGAGATTTAATCAGGGCATTACGACAAAGTACATAGACCGCTATCCAGCATGCATCTATGCCTAAATAGTCCACCTCGGGTTAGCATCCGCACCCCCTCCAGTATTAAGTTGCAAACAACAGACAATTCCATTAAGTATGGTGCGTAATGTAATCAACACAAATATCCTTAGACAAAGCATCGATGTTTTATCCCTAGTGGCAACAGGCACATCCACAACCTTAGAACTTTCTCGTCACTCGTCCCGCATTCAATGGAGGCATGAACCCACTATCGAGCGTAAATACTCCCTCTTGGAGTTACAAGTATCAACTTGGCCAGAGCCTCTACTAGCAACGGAGAGCATGCAAGAACATAAACAACACATATATGATAGATTGATAATCAACTTGACATAGTATTCAATATTCATCGAATCCCAACAAACACAACATGTAGCATTACAAATAGACGATCTTGATCATGATAGGCAGCTCACAAGATCTAACATGATAGCACAATGAGGAGAAGACAACCATCTAGCTACTGCTATGGACCCATAGTCCAAGGATGAACTACTCACAAATCAATCCGGAGGCGGGCATGATGATGTAGAGCCCTCCGGGAGATGATTCCCCTCTCCGGCAGGGTGCCGGAGGCGATCTCCTGAATCCCCCGAGATGGGATTGGCGGCGGCTGCGTCTCTGGAAGGTTTTCCGTATCGTGGCTCTCGGTACAGGGGGTTTCGCGACGAAGGCTTTAAGTAGGCGGAAGGGTAGGGTTGGAGGCGGCGCGAGGGCCCCACACCATAGGCCGGCGCGGGCCCCATGCTGGCTGCGCCGCCTTATGGGTACGGGCCCTCGTGGCCCCACTTCGTATCCCCTCCGGTCTTCTGGAAGCTTCGTGGAAAAATAAGACCCTGGGCGTTGATTTCGTCCAATTCCGAGAATATTTCCTTTGTAGGATTTCTGAAACCAAAAACAGCAGAAAACAACAATTGGCTCTTCGGCATCTCGTCAATAGGTTAGTGCCGGAAAATGCATAATAATGACATAAAGTGTGTATAAAACATGTGAGTATCATCATAAAAGTAGCATGGAACATAAGAAATTATAGATACGTTTGAGACGTATCAGTCACCACTTGGATAACATCAACATCTTCATTATAAGAATCTCCAGAAATATAGTGCTTGAGCCTTTGTCCATTCACCACTTGTGTGGCATCACCTTGCAGAGAACAAATTTTAATTGCCCCTGAACGATACACCTCCACAATGACGTATGGTCCTTCCCATTTTGAGAGCAATTTCCCTGCAAAAAATCTGAGACGAGACCAACATTAAATTCTCTTTTGATAATTCTTCTATCATGCCATTTCTTAACTTTCTCTTTAAAGATTTTAGCATTTTCATAAGCTTCACTTCTCCATTCATCTAAAGAACTTAATTGTAGCAACCTTTTCTTACCGGCAAGTTTGAAATCTTTATTAAGTTCTCTTACAGCCCAATAAGCTTTGTGCTCTAGTACTAAAGGTAAATGACAAGCTTTTCCATAAACCATTTTATAAGTAGACATAACCATAGAATTTTTGTAAGCAGTTCTATAAGCCCACAACGCTTCCTTTAACTTACTAGCCCAGTTCTTTCTAGATTTATTAACAGTCTTTCCCAAGATAGATTTAATTTCTCTATTTGATAATTCTACTTGCCCACTAGTTTGAGGATGATAAGCGGAAGCAATCCTATGATTAATACCATATTTAGCAAGAGTTTTATAAAACCACCATGAATAAAATGAGAACCTCCATCAGTCATAATATATCTAGGTACACCAAATATAGGAAAAATAATATCTAAAAGCATTTTTAAAGAAGTCTCACCATCAGCACTTTTTGTGGGTATAGCTTCCACCCATTTAGTAACATAATCAACAGCAACAAGTATATGAGTGTTACCTTCTGAAGAAGGGAAAGGACCCATGAAGTCAAATCCCCAACAATCAAATGGTTCAATAACAAGAGTATAATTCATAGGCATTTCATTGCGCCTAGAGATATTACCAACTCTTTGACATTCATCACAAGATAAGATAAACTTCCTTGCATCTTTAAAGAGAGTCGGCCAATAAAAACCTGATTGTAGAACCTTTTACGCGGTTCTATCTCCGGCGTGATGTCCTCCATAAACACTACCATGACACTTACTCAATATCTCTTGTTGTTCATATTCGGGAACGCATCTTCGCATAATACCATCCACTCCTTCTTTATATAAGTGTGGGTCATAAAAGAATTCCTCCTTTGCTGAGCTGAAAAGGTCGGAGGCAAGTACTTGGAAACAATAAAGTTAGCATAATCAGCATACCAAGGACTATCTCGCGAGCTCACCTTTATTACAGCCAATTGTTCATTTGGAAAACTATCATTAACAGGAACAGGATCATAAGCAATATTTTCCAATCTAGATAAGTTATCAGCAACAGGATTATCAGCACCTTTCCTATCTATAATATGTAAATCAAATTCTTGCAAAAGAAGCACCCATCTAATAAGCCTTGGCTTAGCATCTTTCTTTTCCATAAGGTATCTAATTGCAGCATGATCAGTATGAATTGTAACTTTTGAATCAACAATATAGGATTTGAACTTGTCACAAGCAAACACTACAGCTAATAATTCTTTTTCAGTTGTAGCATAATTTCTTTGAGCAGCATCAAGAGTTTTGCTAGCATAATGAATAACATTTAATTATTTATCTACTCGCTGTCCAAGAACAGCGCCTACAGCAAAATCACTAGCATCACACATAATTTCAAAAGGTAAATTCCAATCAGGAGGTTCAACTACAGGAGCGAGTTGTTAAGGCTTTCTTTAGAGTTTCAAAAGCTTCCTTACAATCATCATCAAAAACAAAAGGTACATCTTTTTGAAGAAGATTAGTAAGAGGCTTTGAAATCTTGGAGAAATATTTAATAAATCTCCTATAAAACCCAGCATGACCAAGAATACTACGAATACCTTTAACATCCCTCGGATAGGGCATCTTCTCAATTGCTTCAACTTTAGCTCTATCAACTTCAATACCTCTCTCGGAAATTTTATGTCCCAATACAATTCCTTCATTAACCATAAAGTGGCATTTCTCCCAATTAAGAACAAGGTTAGTTTCTTCACATCTCTGCAAGACTTTATCAAGGTTTCGCAAGCAATTATCAAAAGAATTCCCATAGACAGAAAAATCATCCATGAATACCTCTACAATCTTTTCACAAAAGCCATGAAAAATAGCAGACATGCATCTTTGAAAAGTAGCAGGAGCATTACATAAACCAAAAGGCATACGCCTATAAGCATAAGTTCCATAGGGACAAGTGAAAGTGGTTTTCTCTTGATCTTTAGCTCTAACAGCAATTTGCGAGAACCCAGAATAACCATCAAGAAAGCAAAAATGAGTATTTTTAGACAACCTTTCTAACATTTGATCAATGAATGGCAAAGGGTAATGATCTTTCTTAGTAACTTTATTAACTTTTCGAAAGTCAATGAACATTCTATACCCTACAACTACTCTTTGAGGAATGAGCTCATCATTATCATTAGGCACAACAGTTATTCCTCCTTTCTTAGGAACACAATGCACATGACTAACCCATCTACTATCAGCAATAGGATATATAATACCTGCTTCAAGAAGTTTTAATACCTCATTCCTTACCACATCCTTCATCTTAGGAATTAGACGACGCTGATGTTCAACAACGGGCTTTACATCATCTTCCATGTTGATGGCATGTTGGCAAATAGCGGGAGAAATCCCCTTCAAATCATCCAGAGTGTAGCCAATAGCTCCTCGGTGTTTCTTCAATATTTCCAATAACCTTTCTTCCTCAAATTCTGAAAGCTTAGAACTAATAATAACAAGATATAATTTCTTATCATCAATATGAGCATACTTAAGGTTATCAGGTAATGGTTTCAAATCGAAAACAGGATCTTCCTTTGGTGGTGGTATTGTACCTAGATCTTCAACCGGCAAGTCATGTTTAAGAATAGGTTGACGAAGGAAAATTTCATCAAGCTCATTCCTTTCTTCCCTAAAGACTTCACTCTCACTATCCTCCAAATGTTGCTGCAAAGGATTATTAGGAGCAAGAGCAATAGACGCACACCTGTTCAACTCTAAAATCATTATTAGGCAAATCAGCTTTATAAGGAGTTTTGGCAAATTTAGAGAAATTAAACTCATAAGATTCACCAGCAAATTTAGTCACAATTTTTTTCCTTCTTGCAATCTATAACAGCTCCACAAGTATTTAGAAACGGTCTACCAAAAATAATAGGACAAGTTTTACTAGCAGCAGAACCAAGTACCAAAAAGTCAGCAGGATATTTAATCTTACCACATAGAACTTCCACATCTCGAACAATACCAATAGGAGAGATAGTTTCTCTATTAGCAAGACGAATAACCACATCAATATCTTCAAGTTCACAAGAACCAATTTCATGCATGATTTCCGTATAGAGCTCATAAGGTATGGCACTAATACTTGAACCAATGTCACATAAACCATAACAACAATGATCACCAATTCTAACAGAAAGCATAGGAACACTGGCTTTCCTAGACATATTAGGATGCGAAACAATATTAGAAGCATCTTCACTGAAAATAATATGACCATCTTCTACATTTTCAGTCACAAGATCCTTAACTATTGCAATAGCAGGTTCAACCTTTATTTGTTCTTCAGGTTCTATAGGTTTCTTTGCACTTTTATTAACCGCACTAGTTATAACAGAATACTCCTTCATTTCAGCAGGAAAAGGAGTTTTTTCAATATAATCGTCAGGAAGAATATGATCAACAGTTTTAATTTCAACACATTTATTTATAGATGAATCAGTTTTATCTTTGTACGGTTCATGATACTTATCAAAATCCTTCCTAGGCAATTCAAAATGAGAGGCAAAAGCTTTATAAAAATTTGCAACAACTTGAGAGTCAAGACCATAAGCAGCACTCATATTATGAAATTTATCAGTATCCATAAAAGTTTCAATGCATTCATAATCATAATTTATACCTGACTCTCTACCTTTGTCGTTCTCCCATCCTTCAGTATTCTCTTGGATCCGATCAAGAAGGTCCCTTTTAAACTCTTCTTTGTTGCGTGTAAATGATCCAGAACAAGTAGTATCCAGCAAGGTTTTATCTTGAAAAGAAAGTCTTGCATAGAAATTATCAATGATGATATTACCAGGAAGCTCATGAATGGGGCATTTGAGCATTAAAGACTTCAATCTCCCCCATGCTTGGGCAATACTCTCTCCATCATGAGGCCAAAAATTATATATGCGGTTTCGGTTTTGTGAATTTCACTTGGAGGATAGAATTTAGAATAAAATAGAGGCACATATCCTTCCAATCAAGAGAATCACCATTCTTCAGCAATTTATACTAATGCGCCGCTTTACCAGATAGCGATATAGAGAATAGTTTCTTTCTAACTTCATCCATAGCAATACCTGCACATTTGAATAACCCGCATAATTCATGTAAAAACAGTAAATGATCTCCAGGATGGACTGTTCCATCCCCTTCATAGCGGTTATCCACAACACGTTCAATAATTTTCATAGGTATTTTGTATGGAACCTCTTTCTCACCTGGCGCCTCATCCACTACCGTTGCAGTAGTAGTAGATTTTCCAAATAGGAATTCAAGAGAAGATCTCTCCATAATGAATTATAGCAGCAGGTAGAAATAAAATCAGCACGTACAGTAAAGGTTTCCCTTACCAATTCCACTTACCAATAGCGCTTCACTCCCCGGCAACGGCGCCAGAAAATAGTCTTGATGACCCATAAGTATAGGGGGTGTATCGTAGTACTTTCGATAAATAAGAGTGTCGAACCCAATGAGGAGCAGAAGGTGTTGACAAGCAGTTTCGATGAAGGATTCATCGTAAATGCTCACAGACAAGTATTCAGGGGGTTTTGATATAGCAGATAAATAAAGTACGAGTAAGTAAAATGCGAGAGAAATAATTGCAGCGAGTGGCCCAATCCTTTTTAGCACAACGGACAAACCGGTTTGTTTACTTATAATGACCAAACATTCTTGAGGACACACGGGAATTTAGTCTAGTGCTTTCGCTTCATATAGCTGATTAATCTCATTGTTTGGATAAGTGTTGTGCGGGTGAACCTATGCTAATGCACCGCCCTTCCTAGGACTAATACATACTTGTGATTATACCCCTTGCAAGCATCCGCAAATACAAGAAAGTAATTAAGATAAATCTAACCACAGCATTAAACTCTGAGATCCTGCTATCCCTCCTGCATCGATATACCAACGGGGGCTTAGGTTTCTGTCACTCCGGCAACCCCACAATTAGCAAACGAATACAAGATGTATTCCCCTAGGCCCATAAAGGTGAAGTATCATGTAGTCGGCGTTCACATGACACCACTAGAAGAATAACACCACAACTTAAATATCATAACATTGAATATTAATCAACATAGTTAATTACTAACATTTAGACTTCACCCATGTCCTCAAGAACTAAACGAACTACTCACGAGACATCGTATGGAACATGATCAGAGGTGATATGATGATGAATAACAATCTGAACATAAACCTTGGTTCAATGGTTTCACTCAATAGCATCAATAACAAGGAGTAATCAATACCGGGAGAGTTTCTCCTATCAAACAATCAAGATTTAACCCTAGATGTTACAGCGGTGACGAGGTGCAGCGGCGGAGATGGCGGTGTCGATGGTGGAGATGATGGTGATGATGATCCCAATGAAGTCCAGCTCGATGACGATGACGATGGCGTCGATTTCCCCCTCCGGGAGGGGATTTCCCCGGCGGATTCCTGCCCGCCGGAGAGCTCTTTTCTCTCTGGTGTTTTCCGCCCCGCAGAGGCGGCTGTGTCTCTTCGCGATTATTCTCTGGAGCTTAGGTTTTCGGGGCGAAGAAGTACGCGAAGGAGAGGCGGCCGAAGGGGGCTGTGGGCCCCTCCCCACAAGGCGGCGCGGCCAGGCCAGGGCCCGCGCCGGCCTATGGGGGGGCCCATGGCGGCCCTCCTCGGCTCCTCCTTTTGGCTGGCTCATTCTTCTGGAAGAATAAGATCTTCGGTGTAATTTCCGTCAATTGTTGATCTCCAGAAATATTGCATTCTGACGGTGCTTTCTCCAGCAGAATCCTGACTCCGGTGAATGATTCTCAAATAATCATGAAACATGCAAAATAGGTGAAATAACATAAGTATCATCTCTAAATATGAAATATATCAATGAATAACAGTAAATTATGATATAAAATAGTGATGCAAAATGGACGTATCACCAGGTTCCATCCAACACATCGAACTGCACTATCTCGCAGTCACCAGGCTAGTTCACCCTTGCTCATGTCAACTTGATTATATTCTATCAATTTACCCGCAAATCTATATACTTATCATTCCTGCATTGAAAAAAATGTTACTTTTCCAATTATGAATATGACTATGTGGCTGGCAATGGAACCATGGTATGTGTTGATATGGTGGAGGTTCCATTGCAAGGGTTTTATTAACCTAGGACTAATCACCAATGCCGTCTAGTGATTCTAGCACCGTACAAATCGCGTTGACCATAAGATCTATAATGGCTCTGGGCAAGTCAGTTGTATCTTTTCCCTCCTGCACGCCAACGGACTTGATAGGGCCTAGCGGGGTGTTGGGATAACACCGCCGTAGGTTGGGAAATCCTTTTAAATCCCCATCTGTGTGGATGAGAGGCTCTACCGTCTATGATGGATTGTCCGACGTACATCGGGGGTAAAGCCGTATGATCGGGAGATGTCTACCGGGGATGTACGGGTGGACAAAAGGGTGGGTTTGCAGGGTCGCGGAGAAGGCGGTGATTGGCTTGGATCTTACACCTGGCCCCACACCAAGGAAGTGTGGACGATAAACGCGTCTCGGTTGGTATCAAGGATAAGTTCTCTTATGGGAAAAGTAACGCACCTCTGTAGAGTGTATTAAATTGTGGCTGTCACTCCCTGTTCCGGGAAGGGAACTACGAACGCGGCTGGAAAGGAACTCCATGAAGTTCTGGTCAACCTGTGAAGACTGGCGGGCATAGTTTTTAGAATAAAATCAACCTTTTGAAGAAATGTTTTCGAAACATGCATTGACCTGAGATTTTCTGATCAATGGTCGTAGCTAGTGCATCAAACACCTTTTTCTCTTTTGAACTTGTTGAGTACCTCTGTACTCACTTTCTTTCGACACCCTTGCTGGACTGTGACAGTGAAGTGGAGGCCATCAATGATGGAGCACCAGAAGGATATTACGAGCTGGTTTACGAGGAATCGGATCTATCCGGAGGAGTGGAAGGCGTGGACTATGGGATAGTCTACGGAGCTGACAGCAATGAGACGAAGGAGTAGTATCTTACCTTAGCTATCTTAGAGCCGAGCAGCGTAGTGGCATACTTAAATAAGTTGTTGAGCTCACTTTCATCTATATGTTGAGTTGTAATAGTACTTAAGTTGTATCTTAGGGTGTTCTCATCGGACCTGTGAGAATACCACCTTGTTAAGACCATGATTGTAATATAATCTAGAGTGTTATGACCTGCAATGTTTCTGTTGTACCACTCTGAGGGATGTGATATTTGTGAAGAAGTCCCTTCATGAAGATCATATCAACGACTTGTACACTACAACATGAAGTGGTATGCTGGGTCACCGCAACACGGTACCACCGTCGCGCCTTCCCCGCGCGAGGGTCGCCCCCTCGAGCGTAGAATCCGTAGGGGACTGAGCGATGGTTGGCCTGGCGGATGCCGCTCGTTTGCTGGAGTAGGAGGTTCATGAGGGCACAGTTGAAACCGCGATGGTTTTCCCACAGGGATCGACGCCAGGGCAGGCCAGCGCAGGCTCCTCTACCCGGGAGATGAAGGAGACGGGGCTAACCCCGCCGAACCAGTGACAAACCCAAAACCGGCAGCATTCCTAGAGCCCGACGAGTGATCAACCCCTATTGCACGGGCTCACCGTAGTATAATTCAATAATTATTTGAGTGTCGAATCCACGAGGAGCTGGAGGTAAACTATCTATTCTCTAAATCCCTATAAACCACTTATATGGCCTTCTATGCATAGCTAGGAACTATAGTGTGTGTGTGTGTGTGTGAAGATATTTCTACTATAAAACTACAAGTGTTGAAAATAAAATGCAAGGAGTAAAACTAATGCAAGAAAAGTAAAGTGTAGTAAAAGTAAGATAAGGTGAAGTGGAGTAACTCAAGGGAGTAAGTGTTCTAGCAAATTGCTATTTCATTTGTGTGGTTTTCACAATTGGTGAAGCTCAGTATACGTATATCTTTTTGGTGTTTCTTCTAGAGAGTAGCCATAGATAGGTGCAACCATTGATATGAGCAGTTACACCCCTAGTGATTGATCCCAAGGCTAATTAATAGCAAACAAGGGAATTATTAAGACATAAAGTGCAACCACCACTATAAGTTTAAAGGTCCCCATAGTTATACCCCCCGTTGATTAACCATGAATTAATATAACATGAATATCAAAGAATTGGGACATGGTTTTATCAGGCTCCAGCTGTCCCTTTTCCTATGATCATGCAACAGTGACAACCCCATGTATTCCCCCAACATATGTGTGCACTCGTATATCAGGACAATAGATCACCATAGTAGATAGCAAATACTTATATGCAACCATCAACTAATTATCTCACAATTGCCAAGAACGAGTCACTACTCAAACAAAGACATAGTGGTACAATACATCATGGGAAAACGATAGATTGCCTCACACATCATGTTTGCCAAGATATTACAAAGGGTATAATGAAGATGGTGTTGATGATGTTGATGACGATGCTGATGATGACCACACCGTAGGAGGGTGGAGTCCACCGGAGGCGATTCCAGCAGCGTTTCCCCCTCTGATCTCCGCCAGCGGCGGCCGGCTGACTCTCTGTTTATGTGTTATTACTCCGTTGATGTCTCCTCTAGGAAACCCTAGGGGCCATATATATAGGGTTTTTAGGTCAAAAGAAGTCTGTGGGCGCTAGATTGAGGTTGGTCGGACGGTCGAGGGGGAAACTAGCCCTGATGGCGCACCCTAAGAGGGTGGGTGCTCCGTTGGGCCTAGTTCTCAACTCCTTTACCTCATGGTGCCCCACTTTAGATCATTTTGTTTGTCTCAAATAATCTAAAGCGTGGCCCCTCACCTTGCCCTTTTTCGAGTTCCGTAGCTCCTAGAAAGTCAAAAATACTGAGAGAAGATGTTTTTGCCAGAAAGAGTTAAAACCAGAGGAGAGGGGATTGTATACAAAATCTCTAAAGACAATATAAAACATGGAAATAACATTACATAAGATGCAAATATGAGGGAATATGTGTCAATAAACTAAAAAGTTCATGTATGCATTTTACATGCATCAAGGAGTGTCAGGGTGCATAGAACATGACAACGACGGAGGACCTCGTTGGAGAGGTGGAGAATCCCCTAGCCGTGCAGCCTTCACCCCCTGGTCCAGGTGAGCGTGCTGGGCTCGAAGGCTCCTACTCCTGTGAGTCTCTGGCGACAGGGAGTACTGCACCCTCCCCCAACGCAGTAGAGCTCACAATCAACACCGAAGCGGGGGACGCCCCCCCCCCCCGAGACGGCCCTCCAGGAGACCCTCGAGGTAAGGCCAGGGGCCCTGCTGTTTGGCGAAGCGTCTGTTGGCCTAGTTATGCCAAACCTGGCCCTAGTATCTACGCTGCGCAGGAACGACTGGAAAAACTCCGCGAGGAGCTCTCCGCGGAGGCGGCGGAACTGGCGATGGAGCTCTATGAGCTCACCAAGTTGCAAGACATGCTCCGTGCAGACGAAGATACTACCCTTCATCTGTGGAAGGAGGCTGCCTGCGAGGCAAGCAAGTGTGTTGAGGAGGCGACGTGGCATGAGGCCGACGTCCTAGCCTAGAGGAAGACTCTGGAGGAGCAGGAGAAGGAGCTGGCGGAGGGATAGGCCAAACTCCTTCGCGAGCGTGATGCCCTCGCCTCCGAAAGGCTGGAGGTGGTGAAGAAGCTCGAGGACAACCGCCAGGACGTCGCCAAGAGCAACAAGATCCGAAAAGAGGTCGTTGCCAAGGCAACCGAGGCTGCCGTGGAGCTCAGCGCCACGAGGAAGAAGCTGGCCACCGCTGCCGAGGCCGCTGAGAAGCACCGCATGGAGGGTGACCTATGTGCGCAGGTGCATGCCCTTTGGCTGACACGGTACTACGAGCTTGCGGAGCGCGCCAACTCCGCCCGGGAGGGCGTTGGTGGGGACGACTTCCAAGTTCAACCCTTCGTGATCGGCATTGTGGAAGAGGCCTCCCCCCAGCTTCTTGAAGTTATCAACGATCTGATCAAGGGGGCCGCCAAGGAGGTGAAGGCCACCATCGTGGATGAGTGTCGTGCCCTGCTGCATGACGCCATAGTTGCCATCTTTTGTAACTTGCGCATGGACAATCCCAAGTTCGATCTTGGGGTGGCGTTGGTGAGAGTGAAGCCCAACACGGAGGACGAGAAGCTCGAGGCCGAGCTCGCCGAGGGAGTCGCCGCTGCCGCTGCCGCTTTCACCAAGTCCTATGGGAGGGGCAAACCTGCGGACAAGACTGTAGGTTCCACCGAGGCTCCTGAAGAAGGCGACACGAAGACCGTGGGCCTAGCCAGAGCGCGCTGATGCGTGCAGTTGACACACGTCCGTTGGGAACCCCAAGAGGAAGGTGTGATGCGTACAGCAGATAGTTTTCCCTCAGTATGAAACCAAGGTTATCGAACCAGTAGGAGTCAAGGAACACGTGAAGGTTGTTGGTGACGGAGTGTAGTGCGGCGCAACACCAGGGATTCCGGCGCCAACGTGGAACCTCGCACAACACAATCAAAGTACTTTGCCCCAACGAAACAGTGAGGTTGTCAATCTCACCGGCTTGCTGTAAACAAAGGATTAACCGTATGGTGTGGAAAATGATGTTTGTTTGCGAAGAACAGTAAAGAACAAATATTGCAGTAGATTGTATTTCAGATGTAAAAGAATGGACCGGGGTCCACAGTTCACTAGTGGTGTCTCTCCCATAAGATAAATAGCATGTTGGGTGAACAAATTACATTTGGGCAATTGACAAATAGAGAGGGCATAACAATGCACATATATGTCACGATGACTACTATGAGATTTAATCAGGGCATTACGACAAAGTACATAGACCGCTATCCAGCATGCATCTATGCCTAAAAAGTCCACCTT
This sequence comes from Lolium rigidum, assembly GCF_022539505.1. Classification (NCBI taxonomy): domain Eukaryota; kingdom Viridiplantae; phylum Streptophyta; class Magnoliopsida; order Poales; family Poaceae; genus Lolium; species Lolium rigidum. The sequence continues at coordinate 173,028,151 of NC_061508.1, forward strand.
CAGGTTAGCATCCACACCCCTTCCAGTATTAAGTTGCAAACAACAGACAATTGCATTAAGTATGGTGCGTAATGTAATCAACACAAATATCCTTAGACAAAGCATTGATGTTTTATCCCTAATGGCAACATCACATCTACAACCTTAGAACTTTCTGTCACTGTCCCAGATTCAATGGAGGCATGAACCCACTATCGAGCATAAATACTCCCTCTTGGAGTTACAAGTATCAACTTGGCCAGAGCCTCTACTAGCAACGGAGAGCATGCAAGAACAAAAACAACACATATATGATAGATTGATAATCAACTTGACATACTATTCCATATTCATCGGATCCCAACAAACACAACATGTATCAGTACAAATAGATGATCTTGATCATGATAGGCAGCTCACAAGATCTAACATGATAGCACAATGAGGAGAAGACAACCATCTAGCTACTGCTATGGACCCATAGTCCAGGGGTGAACTACTCACACACCAATCCGGAGGCGATCATGGCGATGAAGAGTCCTCCGGGAGATGATTCCCCTCTCCGGCAGGGTGCCGGAGGCGATCTCCTGAATCCCCCGAGATGGGATTGGCGGCGGCTGCATCTCTGGAAGGTATTCCGTATCGTGGCTCTCGGTACAGGGGGTTTCGCGACGAAGGCTTTAAATAGGCGGAAGGGTAGGGTTGGAGGCGGCGCCGGGGGACCCACACCATAGGGCGGCGCGGGCCCCTCCCTGGCCGCGCCGGCCTATGGGTACGAGCCCTCGTGGCCCCACTTCGTATCCCCTCCGGTCTTCTGGAAGCTTCGTGGAAAAATAAGACCCTGGGCGTTGATTTCGTCCAATTCCGAGAATATTTCCTTTGTAGGATTTCTGAAACCAAAAACAGCAGAAAACGACAGAATCGGCTCTTCGGCATCTCGTCAATAGGTTAGTGCCGGAAAATGCATAATAATGACATAAAGTGTGTATAAAACATGTGAGTATCATCATAAAAGTAGCATGGAACATAAGAAATTATAGATACGTTTGAGACATATCAAGCATCCCCAAGCTTAGTTCCTACTCGCCCTCGAGTAGGTAAACGATAATAATGATAATTTCTGAAGTGACATGGTATCATAATCTTGATCAATACTATTGTAAAGCATATGAGATGAATGCAGCGATTCGAAGCAATGGTAAAGACAATGGTTAAACAACTGAATCATATAGCAAAGACTTTTCATGAATAGTACTTTCAAGACAAGCATCAATAAGACTTGCATAAGAGTTCACTCATAAAGCAATAAATTCTTAGTAGAAAGCTTTGAAGCAACACAAAGGAAGATATAAGTTTCAGCGGTTGCTTTCAACTTCAACATGTATATTTTATGGATAATTATCAACATAAAACAATATAACAAGTGCAATAGGTAAACATGTAAGAATCAATGCACACAGTTGACACAAGTGTTTGCTTCTAAGATAGAAAGAAGTAGGTAAACTGACTCAACATAAAGTAGAAGAATGGCCCTTCGCAGAGGGAAGCATGGATTACTATTTTTGTGCTAGAGCTTTTCATTTTGAAAACATAGAAACAATTTTGTCAACGGTAGTAATAAATCATATGTGTTATGCATAATACATCTTATAAGTTGCAAGCCTCATGCATAGAATACTAATACTGCCCGCACCTTGTCCTAATTAGCTTGGATTAACACGGATTATCATTGCATACATATGTTTCAACCAAGTGTCACAAAGGGGTACCTCTATGCCGCCTGTACAGAGGTCTAAGGAGAAAGTTCGCATTGGATTTCTCGCTTTTGATTATTCTCAACTTAGACATCCATACCAGGACAACATAGACAACAGATAATGGACTCCTCTTTTTTAATGCTTAAGTATTCAACAATAGATAATATTCTCATAAGAGATTGAGGATTTGTGTCCAAACTGAAACTTCCACCATGATTCATGGCTTTAGTTAGCGGCCCAATGTTCTTCTCTAACAATATGCATACTCAAACCATTTGATCATGAAAATCGCCCTTACTTCAGACAAGACGAACATGCATAGCAACTCACATGATATTCATCAAAGGTGTAATAGTTGATGGCGTCCCCAGAAACATGGTTACCGCTCAACAAGCAACTTATAAGAAATAAGATACATAGCAACATATTCAATAGCACAATAGTTTTTAAGGCTATTTTCCCATGAGCTATGTATTGTAAAGACAAAGAATAGAATTTTTTTAAGGTAGCACTCAAGTAATGTACTTTGGAATGGAAGAGAAATACCATGTAGTAGGTAGGTATGGTGGACACAAATGGCATAGTTTTTGGCTCAAGGATTTGGATGCACGAGAAGTAATCCCTCTCAATACAAGGCTTAGGCTAGCAAGGTTGTTTGAAGCAAACTCAAGTATAAACCGGTACAGACAAAACTTACATAAGAACATATTGCAAGCATTATAAGACTCTACACTGTCTTCCTTGTTGTTCAAACACCTTAACTAGAAAATATCTAGACTTAGAGAGACCAATCATGCAAACCAAATTTTAACAAGCTCTATGGTAGTTCTTCATTAATAGGTGCAAAGTACTTGATGCAAGAGCTTAAACATGATCTATTTGAGCACAACAATTGCCAAGTATCAAATTATTCAAGACAATATACCAATTACCACATGAAGCATTTTCTGTTTCCAACCAAATAACAATGAACAAAGCAGTTTCAACCTTCGCCATGAACATTAAAAGTAACGCTAAGAACACCAGTATTCATATGAAACAGCGGAGTGTGTCTTTCTCCCACACAAAGAATGCTAGGATCCGAGTTTATTCAAACAAAAAAAAGCAAACAGACGCTCCAAGTAAAGCACATAAGATGTGACGGAATAAAAATATAGTTTCACTAGAGGTGACCTGATAAGTTGTCGATGAAGAAGGGGATGCCTTGGGCATCCCCAAGCTTAGATGCTTGAGTCTTCTTGAAATATGCCGGGATGAACCACGGGGGCATCCCCAAGCTTAGACTTTTCACTCTTCTTGATCATATTGTATCATCCTCCTCTCTTGATACTTGAAAACTTTCTCCACACCAAACTCAAAACAAACTCATTAGAGGGTTAGTGCGTAATCAAAAATTCACATATTCAGAGGTGACATAATCATTCTTAACACTTCCGGACATTGCCCAAAGCTACTGAAAGTTAATGGAACAAAGAAATCCATTCAACATAGCAAAAGAGGCAATGCGAAATAAAAGGCAGAATCTGTCAAAACAGAATAGTCCGTAAAGACGAATTTTTTAGAGGCACTTAACAGGCTCAGATGAAAAACCTCGAAACTAATGAAAGTTGCGTACATATCTGAGGATCACGCATGTAAATTGGCAGATTTTTTTGATTCTTCTACAGAGAGATCTATTCAAATTCGTGACAGGTAGAAATCTGTTTCTGCGCAGCAACCCAAATCTAGTATCAACTTTACTATTAGAGACTTTACTTGGCACAACAATGCAATAAAGTAAAGATAAGGAGAGGTTGCTACAGTAGTAACAACTTCCAAGACTCAACAAAACAGTAGTAAAAACATACATGGGTTATCTCCCAAGAAGTGCTTTTTTTAACGCATTTCAGCTAGGCGCAGAAAGTGTGAATCAAGTATTATCGAGAGATGAAGCATCAACATTATTACCAGGGGAGTTGGGAGTTTTCTCAATAATGCATTGTATCTTTTCTATGTAAGTAACTCCTCTTTCGTTGCTCTTAGGCATACTATCCTCATCAAACAAATTTTCAGGAACAAGCCAAGCATAGTTATTTTCTAGAGCTTCATGCATCCCTAGGAGCTTACTAGGTATCGGTACTTTAATCTCCCCCTCACCATTGACGTTATTAGTGTACTTTAATCTATCCATGTCCATTTTTTCAAGTCTTTTTGCAAAATCGGTATAAAAGCCAAGCCTCTTATGCTTAATAAAAACTTTTCTAGCTTCTTTAGCTATATCACCAAATTCTCTAAGAAGGGTTTCTAAAACAAAATCTTTCTTCTCTCCTTCTTCCATATCACCGAGTGTAAGAAACATATGTTGCATTATTGGATTAAGATTAACAAATCTAGCTTCCAACATGTGTACTAAAGAGGCAGTAGCAATTTCATAATTAGGAGCAAGTTCTACCAAGGATCTATCTTCAAAATCTTCAACCATACTAACATGAGTGAAAAAGTCTTCTATATTATCTCTTCCAATGATAGACCCTTGCCCTACCGGTATATCTTTCAGAGTGAACTTAGGAGGAAGCATGATGAAATAAACAAAAGGTAAATAAAGTAAATGCAAGTAACTAATTTTTTTGTGTTTTTGATATAAAGAAGCAAACAAGACAAATGAAATAAAGTAAAGCAGCTAATTTTTTTGTGTTTTTGATATAAAGAAGCAAACAAAACAGAAAATAAAATAAAGTAAAGCAAGACAATAACAAAGTAAAGAGATTGGATGTGAGAGACTCCCCTTGCAGCGTGTCTTGATCTCCCCGGCAACGGCGCCAGAAAAAATCCTTGATGCGTGCAGTTGACACACGTCCGTTGGGAACCCCAAGAGGAAGGTGTGATGCGTACAGCAGAAAGTTTTCCCTCAGTATGAAACCAAGGTTATGGAACCAGTAGGAGTCAAGGAACACGTGAAGGTTGTTGGTGACGGAGTGTAGTGCGGCGCAACACCAGGGATTCCGGCGCCAACGTGGAACCTGCACAACACAATCAAAGTACTTTGTCCCAACGAAACAGTGAGGTTGTCAATCTCACCGGCTTGCTGTAAACAAAGGATTAACCATATGATGTGGAAAACGATGTTTGTTTGCGAAGAACAGTAAAGAACAAGTATTGCAGTAGATTGTATTTCAGATGTAAAAGAATGGACCGGGGTCCACAGTTCACTAGTGGTGTCTCTCCCATAAGATAAATAGCATGTTGGGTGAACAAATTACAGCTTGGGCAATTGACAAATAGAGAGGGCATAACAATGCACATACATGTCACGATGACTACTATGAGATTTAATCGGGGCATTACGACAAAGTACATAGACCGCTATCCAGCATGCATCTATGCCTAAAAAGTCCACCTTCGGGTTAGCATCCGCACCCCTTCCAGTATTAAGTTGCAAACAACAGACAATTGCATTAAGTATGGTGCGTAATGTAATCAACACAAATATCCTTAGACAAAGCATTGATGTTTTATCCCTAATGGCAACAACACATCCACAACCTTAGAACTTTCTGTCACCGTCCCAGATTCAATGGAGGCATGAACCCACTATCGAGCATAAATACTCCCTCTTGGAGTTACAAGTATCAACTTGGCCAGAGCCTCTACTAGCAACGGAGAGCATGCAAGAACATAAACAACACATATATGATAGATTGATAATCAACTTGACATAGTATTCCATATTCATCGGATCCCAACAAACACAACATGTAGCATTACAAATAGATGATCTTGATCATGATAGGCAGCTCACAAGATCTAACATGATAGCACAATGAGGAGAAGACAACCATCTAGCTACTGCTATGGACCCATAGTCCAGGGGTGAACTACTCACACATCAATCCGGAGGCGATCATGGCGATGAAGAGTCCTCCGGAGATGATTCCCCTCTCCGGCAGGGTGCCGGAGGCGATCTCCTGAATCCCCCGAGATGGGATTGGCGGCGGCCGCGTCTCTGGAAGGTTTTCCGTATCGTGGCTCTCGGTACAGGGGTTTTCGCGACGAAGGCTTTAAGTAGGCGGAAGGGTAGGTTTGGAGGCGGCGCGGGGGACCCACACCATAGGGCGGCGCGGGCCCCTCCCTGGCCGCGCCGGCCTATGGGTACGGGCCCTCGTGGCCCCACTTCGTATCCCCTCCGGTCTTCTGGAAGCTTCGTGGAAAAATAAGACCCTGGGCGTTGATTTCGTCCAATTCCGAGAATATTTCCTTTGTAGGATTTCTGAAACCAAAAACAACAGAAAACATCAACTGGCTCTTCGGCATCTCGTCAATAGGTTAGTGCCGGAAAATGCATAATTGAGAACAAGTAAGTGCGTGTATACTAGCCCTATCTGAGAGCATCCCACGATAGCTCGTTCGATTTTGTTGGCTGATTTGCTGATTTGTTTTGCTGCAGAACTCCCTCTGGTTGGGCGTCGCGTTGGCCTTGCTTTTCCTTGGCTCTCGCGTACAAACGACAAGAGCGCGCTAGGCGGGGTGAACCGCACCGCCTGACTCCTTTTCTCGAACCGCCCGCCCACCCCACTCTTTTCACGCAACCTCTCCTCTCTCTCTCTCCGTTTCTTCCTCCTCCAGCCACATCGGTCCTCTCCCCTGGATGGCCTTGTTTTTCCATCTGCCTTCTCTACTATCAATGCAGAGTAGGATGCATCCGCGGCGGCGTTAATGACTAGGGACGGTGGCGGCGGCTTTTTACAAGGACGGTAACCTGCACCGCGGCCCCTCCCCCGGCGGTAATCTTCTGGACATCTATCTCCCCCTATACTGTTGGCTAGGATTTAGGAGCGCCCTCACGCGCCGGCGCCTATCGCCTACTGCTCGCTGTCGTGCTGCTCATTCCCCTACTGCTCCGCCCATGTTGCTCCTCTGGTGCTCCCCTCTGGCGCTGCCCCTTCTCTAAATCTCACGGCTCATTTAGATGCAGGGTATCCTTGGACGGATATTTATGGGCCAAGAGCTTCCTGATGGCTGAAGCGGAGCATATCATCGATCTTGTTACGGCAGCACCACAAGGCTGGGGAGGGCCGCTCCTCTTATCTCCCTTCCAGCAAAGTATGTGCCGCCCCATCTCTTCCTCTTTCTATTTTCACTCTTTCTTAGTTCTAATCCATAAATAGACCGACACAATTCCTTTAGTATATGGAGCTCATTGATTCATCTGCTTATATGACATGTAATAGTGTGCAGATCAGATCCTAGAAAATTTAATCTTGAACTTAGTTTTTTTTAATAAGAAGAGCCCACTATGATGATAATTGAGCCAAAAAAAAGTGGTGTATGTCAGTCCTAACACTACTTCTGCTTCTATGATGTGATGTTAGGTCTGAAAACAATTTATCTTCTACCATTTTTTACTGATTTTTATTCCAATGGGTACAATTAAGTACTGATTTGCTGAGGGAAAGACTAATGTTACACTACTGGAGTTGCAAAATCTCCAGCAACAAATTCAGTGCTACATTTTTTATGTTATTTATATTGTTCCTCTAAAGCCTGGGATATTGTTTCTTCTCCATAAATTCCAAGAATAGATTTTCACAATCTTTACCAGCAAAAGAATGGTGCTGCGAATTATTTTACAACGAGGAGTTAGTAGACTTGTTCTTCTTGTTGGTAATTTAAATAAAGAAAATATTGGTAACGAAATTTGTTGTATAATCACTGCATGAGATAATTTTAGGTGTTCATATCTCTTAGTACTGTCCCAATGGTTGCAGTATTGAAGATGAATGGGGGACTGAAGGTTGAATTCAATATTCTGGTATGTGGCAACAACGGTAAACCTCACTATATTTTAATTTTCCATGATGTCATCACACTTTAGTATTTGAGATTATGTTTTGATGGAATTTTAATTATTTTTGTGTTTAGTTCAGTTATCAGGGTGTAGCATATCCTGGCTGCTCTACTTGAGTGTGGAGAGACACCGAACAAGGTAAAAGGAATAGGTATGCTTTGTATTACTCATCAGAACCATGTTTTCAATGATTAGAGTGGCTTATTTTTTATTGGGTATTGACTGGCGTTCTACTACTGGAAGTTCAGGCAATTAAATTTTTATTTTGTATTGTCTTGCTTTTGTGTATGCCTATTCCATTGTAAGAACAAATAAATTTTCCTATTCATTTATTATCTATAGTTTACAGGGCAGAAATATTATTTTTGCTCTTTTTTGGGGTTTGTTGAATCTGTCCTGTTTTGCCTCCGTCGATTGACTGGCAGGGCAGACAATAATTTCACCCGCGGGATGGACCTGCAGGCATTTGATGAGTTTTTTTTGCAAGGTTATTTCCTTCGAGTACAGCTAAAGATGATACACACAAACTTTTATTAGTTCATGAGAGTTTGTACGAATTTTCATTATTAATGTAGATTGATGCTAATGCTTCTTACATTTAATTGGACCTACCCTATATAATTTCAGTTTCTGTGGTCCATGTTATTGTCTTTGGCTCGCATTTGAGTAAACATACAAGAAGATAGAGAAGTAGTAATCGTGTTTAATAAATTGATGCTGGCAAAATGCTGCCATAGCTACTCACACTCCTCACTTTTTCCTCCTAGATCATGTTTCAGATTCATAAAGAAATCACCATCGTGCTTGCCTTCAGGTAACGGCTGGAATCCGTCTCTTTTTTTCTTTCGTTCTTCCATGTTATAAAATCTCATATAGAACAAAGAGGGAAATTTGAGAGGCTAATATCCTTCCAACTTATTTACTGGTATTATGTATTTAGTCGACACCTATATCGCTAGCTGTGTCATCTCATGAGGCTTTTGTAGTGTACATCATATCGTATATTGAATTAATTTATTGTTGTAACTGTTTTAATTCACCAGATTTGAAGTGTGAACTTACTGTTGTCTCATGTGGTTATGTACCTACTGATGTGTAGATAAAACCACAACTCTTTTTTGACAAATCTATCCTTTCACATTACTTACCAGGACCCATATTGTACTCATGCTACTGCATAATAATAATGTTTATTTCATCTTCGGGTGTCTCCATACCATTCATCTCTATTATAGACAATGTTTAATATTATATTAATCTAATGTCAATTCAGTGACTCACCAAGTTTAAGAACTCCAAGTGGTTGTTTTAGTTAAAAATATATTTAGTATTGCCTGTAAACTTATTTGTATACTCCACTTAGTATACAACTTCCTTTATGGTAGGTGATCGCGACTCCCGAGCAAGTTACCAGTATTTATTAGACATTTTACCTCCTTGTATTTTAAGTTGGGAAATTTCAAGTGCCATTGGTCCTGAATAATATATACAAGAACTGTACTTTTTTTATTTGATCTTTACTAGGTACAAATGCAATCCTTGATTGTAGACTGTGGCAATTACAGAACAAGCTTTCTTTGATCTTTTCGTGTCAATCCCCATGCATCATATTGTTTCAATAAATCAGAGTTGGTAGTTTTGGTTTGTGTTTCCCTGTTTCAGTAGGCAATTAAGCATTCACATGTTTGATTTCCTACTTAATAATAACCAATAGAGCTCAGTTTTCATATTACTTATTCTTATTCACACGTTTACAGCTTTAGATCTGAGAACATTAGTTTCTGTGCTAACCATCAGCCCTGCATTACACTTTTTTTGTGGATCCTACATTCCTTCTTTGATTAAAGAATGTGTCTTGATGTCTTCTTATGTATTAGTACTGCTCTTTTGGATAATCAGAATGATGGTAGCACAACAGCAGTGATGAATGCAGTATTGCTCCAAGCCACACTAGAAGATAGTTGACTGCACTGATGATGTAAGAGTTGCGGAACCATAGATAAGGCAGTGAGCCACACACCATCTTAAAAATGGAAGGGTTGTTATTTTTGGCGGAATTGGTCCTCCTATACGGAATCCATATTGCGCTGCACTAAGAGCTTCCGTAAGTATGTCATTGAATCCTCTCCCAAACCTCTTGTTCTTTCTTCCGTCATTGATGTAAGTATCATCCGCTGTTGCTCAGGGTATGAATGATACGGGCTTGTTTTTAGCTCTTGTTCAGTATTTAGCTTGCATTTGTGTCTTTGCTTCTGTAGATGTGTATTTCTCCCTTTTTCTATGGGAGAACATCAGCGGTTATGGAGAGGTAATCTAACTAGATGTGTTGTCAACCAGTCAATGCAGATGTTGTATTGTTGTCCTTAACGGTGTTGCTGGAGATGATGAGTATGGTTGTCCTCCTAAGAGCAACAGTAACAAACCATTTGACCACATCTCATTTAGGGAGTTAGCAACAAGAGGAATCATCAAATTGTATATGACAGCAATCACTTGTTGTGAGGATAACAATATTCCTTGTCAGTTTCCATGAAAGTTTCATGACAAAGTTGTGTCGCCGCCTTTTCAGGCAGTGTACATATGATTATTTTTGTGTGTTCATCTCCAGTTGCAGATTTAAGCATATTTGACTAATTAAGCATTACGTTTACATCCTGCAGCTTCCAAGCTTCTCCCCACTTTGGCGGCGTCACGCCAAAAGAATGGTATGTATGACTTTCTTGTCATCCAGGTGTCATGTATTTACTATGAACCCTGAACTTGTACAAGTGCTAAGAAATCCCGCCTAAAGATTATTCTCTAAATGTTCCCTATTTACTTCCAGTTTGGGTTAATACTCCATCTGAAATTGGATTTCTGCCCATCGCTTCCAAGTGTGTATTGTAGTGCTGAGCAGATTTTCCCCTCGAGATAACACTTCCAGTTTCCCTTTATATGTCGCCTATTTGTTTCTATTTTTTTATAATGCATCAAGCAAACCTTATCTCCATGCATTATTGTGCTACTACAATGTATCTGATTTATTTTAAACTCCATACCTTGAAGTTGTTTCTACTTTCTACCATGGTATTTGACTCCTTTCCCGTTTAGGGTTCTCATAGTTGGATGCTACTCCATTATTAGTTTTTTAAGATGCTACTTCCTTAAAAAAATCAAGATTTAGGAACATATGTATGTGGTTTTCTTCAGATTACTTATTAGTTTTTCCTGGTCTTATCAGATTCTTCAAATCGGCATATCCATTTTTTAAAATAAATAACAAAATTAAGAGCCACGGTGAGGAGGTGCATGTATTGTTAGTAGGAGGTGCATAGCATCTCAACTTAAAATTCATCTAATTCAAATTTATAGTTATTACTTACCAACATTGTTAATCTTATAACCGATTTAGCTATCCTTCGTTGCTTTAGGTTAACCTATTATTGTTCGATTGAGTACCATAGCTTTGATGCGAAACTACTGTAAATTGATGAGTTCTTGTAGGCTTTTTCGACACCGACCCTTGTGCTAACACATGACGTCCTCAAACCGACATGGACAGTGAGCAAGCAGGCAAAATGAATCTTTTGCCTTCCGTAGTTCCAGTTGATCTTTTGCATCTTGAGTTTAGTTACTGGTTTCTTCTTCTATTTTGAAGGGGGTTCCTGATGAGTTAGGTGATGTGTAAAGTGGATGAGGAGTCCATCGAGGTTGTATTGATAGTGACACTGCCAGTTGCAGATGTGTAAAGTACTTTTGTGTAACCGATATATTCAATGAAAAAATCGTTTGCTACAAGTGAAGAGTTCTCTTTGAAATTATTAACCCCTCAAGACTTGATTTGATACCAGTGCATGCATGCATTCTCAGAATGTATTAGTGTTCAAGAGAGATTAAACAACTATTCATGTACAACTAACTAACTGTAAAAACATAGAATGTTACCAACAGACCGGATATGTCATCATGTGTTGAGTTTGGGACGCAGCAGAACGGCGAGGAGGCGCCCCAAGGGGCGCCCCAACCACTAGTAATGATATAAAGTGTGTATCAAACATGTGAGTATCATCATAAAAGTAGCATGGAACGTAAGAAATTATAGATACGTTTGAGACGTATCACGCGCGAGGATGGTGGTTCGACGTCGTAAGCCCTTTTCGATTTCTTGCATCATTCAAGTGATCGTGATGTATCTCCGACAACTGCTATAGGAACTTAATACGTTATTGTAATATTTAGGCTACTTAGTCCCTTTGTATCCCGCAGGGCCTTTTGCCCCTCCACCCTTATGCCATGGATGCTCTGCATCATATGGGTTCACCTCCCTTAGTCCCAATGGCCTGAACCCACTAGCACGTTGATCTGTAGGATGTAGGGTGCTTGAATGGAGTTGTGCTACTCAGTGGGTGCTAGGGACGTAAAGAGACATCTGGTGTGGCATGAGGTTATCCCTCGCGGGGCTCTCGTTAGCGCGCAACTGACATAAGGGTTTCAGGTTAGGCGCATGGAAAGACGGGGTTAGGGGGACATGAGATGGAGAGGTGAGCGTGACTCCAACTTAGCTTTTTTATGCACTACAAATAGTTCGCAAGTCCAGAACGATTTTAGTTTATCAGCGAATGTCCAAAAACCGTCACGGAGACCTCATACTGGCTGTTTGGAATTCCGTGGCGAACCTCGTGTCACAGATGGCCCGGCTGATGGTTAGGCATATCCGTCATAGATCCATGAAGGCTAGGACCAAGCCCAAAGGCCAGCCAGCCCGGTGCGTTGTGACAGACTTACTCCTTGTCGGGCGGTCCCCGTGTAGCCGACCGATGTGTCAGACGTGTCAAGCCAATGATTGCGCCATCATTACGGTCGCATGATAGCGTTTTGTCGCCTAGCATATTCTCAGTGATGCCGTGGCTTGGCCCACAGAGGACACATGGCACCTTCCCGTGAAAACACGTGGCGGCATCTGCTCTGATATAAACTAACATTGTTGCAACAAATGTGCAACTAGATTCATGACACGTGTCCACACGTGGCGACATACAGGGCCCATCCGATGATGGGCCTTGATGCCCGTTAGTTGATGGTCCTTGAGGCACGTTACATTATGGGCCGTGAGGGCCGTCAGTCGATGGGCCTTGAGGCTTGTTGGTTGGTGGGACTTTATTGCACTGTACAATGAGCCTCCGTTTCCCGTTAGGCCTTTTAGGTTCATTGCTTTATTTGTAGGCCCGTCGTTAGATGGCCTTCTTTGGCCCGTCGAATTATGGGCATGTGGGCCATTGTTTGAGTAGCTTTCCAGGTCCATCGAGACGCATTGCTGAATGGGCCACTTTGGCAGATTGGCAGATGGGCGTATGATTCCAGATCTTTCATATTTAGCTCGAGTTTTGTGTTGTTAACGCGGCCCATCAAGAATTATGTGGGTCGTCAACAATGGGCCTTTTGTGGCCTAGCTAAATTGCAGTGGTGCCACTGAGAATTGGCCCAATTTCCTCATATGCAACCCACTAAAATTCAATTTTTTTAATTTTCGTATAAATAATATGCCCACAAGAGCATGCAAAAACTGAAAATGCTACATACTTACATACATGAATATAATTTACCCACAATGGGAATTACAGTTATGCAATAACATCATATCAGAGTTCTGCATGCACAATAGCACCAAGATATCTGTTCAACATGAACAGAACAACTCTAGCAGCATCAAACATTTCCAGCGTTGAGCATACCACCACCTGTGTGAACCATGTTATCAGGGTTACGAAGTCTACCTTTACATACATAAGCGTGAGAAACCTTTCAATCTTTGCAGAAATCACAACCTGCTTCTCTAATCTTTCCTTTGCCTTGGTTATCAGATGATCAATTTGATCCCTCTGGATCTTGGCAACATTGGACAGCTCTGCACTTGCCATCTTCTACTTCTCTAGTTCTGCAACAAGCTTGCTCATTCTGGATCGAGAGGAGTGATGTTTGACCCCTACATTCTGAAGAAATGTAGGCTGGGAAGTTTTCCTCGAGATGACCTCGTAAACAACCTGGACCTCAGTCCCGCGTTGTCCATCTGCTGTAGGTACACACAACTCATATTCCATCTGAGCCTTATTTTACAATGAAGAATCATGGTTAGGAGATACAGCAAGATATAAGATACACGTTAGTGATAACTCTTTGAAAGATGGCTTACAATTTGCATCCTTTGTCGGGGTGGAGAAGCTGTTATGTTGGCTCAAGTGGCACTGTTTTAACATATCGAGAGGACTAAGTTCTTTACTGTTGTATTTGTCATTCTAAAAAACATAAGTAGATGATCATCTTAAAGGTTTCACATGTATATAAAATCTACAGTTTCTCTTGTGACCATGTGCACTACAGTTACCATAGCTGGAATTCAATTCAACTGACCTTGCTCTGTCGATGATGTTATTATCAAATAAATAAAATGCAATCCATCATAAAAAACCCTGGAACATCATCTAGCACGTGTGTTGAGCGCAACAACAAACTTATATAAACAATAGACTTGAAACATTAACACTCATCACAACACAGTTTTATGTTGTGACAGTTCGTGACTTACCAAGTTTTCCAAGTGCGTGACATAGCTGCGTGATCCGGTTGCCGGATGGATCAAGACCTTAGCATGGTTGAATATGTTTTTCTCACTGATTTCCTACTAGATTGTAGAATTTGTAACGGTACTCATAGTCATTCTTCATGCACTGGAAACGGCAATCATAAGTCAGAACTGATGAAAAGGGCTAGGCAATTTAGTTAACAAGTTCAACATACATAAGCTGTAAAATGTACCAGCTTTGATTTGCATAAAATAACTTACCTTTATCTTAGGATCCATCCAGTGCTACACAAGCTCATTCCAGTTAACGTCGTTCATCGAACTGACATGACTTTCTTTTGTACATCGCAGAGAAGACGGTTATCAATGTGCTTTCTTTTAAGGACTTGTCGTTGGTGCTTAACACCAATCTGAAGATACCTCTTGCACGTTGCATTTAGTGGTGAAGCATTTATATCCATATCAAACCTAACCTAGTGGCATTGAATTACAAGCATAAGAATGGAAATCTCTGAATCAACGGCATTATATAAATATTGCAGAGGGGCAAAACACCTAGGATGCACTTACGGAAAATCGGTGGTAATAGTCAGAGAGGAGCCTACTATCCCCCTTATAATATTTCTTCTAGTGCGAGCGCACATGCACATGGTTCTTGACTGCATTGTGACATTCAGCTGCAAACTTTGCAGCGACAAAAGGTGACACTAGCCTTATCATACCTTTTTGGCAACTGCCAGTTTGCCAGCCACCACTACACATGTAAAAAATTAATGAGGTTATAATAATGGTACAAAAAAATAATATGAAATAAACAGGCTAAATACACTAAACATGCATGCCTTTATCCCCATTACTATACAGGGTTGCCTCCTCATGGTTAGCATCCATCCGGTGACTGACTATGTCCACAAAGACATGCCCAGTAGCATCATTACCTGTGTTCAAGGCAAGCAGTCTCAGTGTGTCATCGTGCAACAAAAGGTAACATAACACATAAGAACTTGATAGTACAACATGCTAAATGCGGTAAGAACTTGATTGTACATCTTTCCTTCAGCGAGAGAAGGGTTTAGATGAAGGGATCTTCGACACACTGAGATTGGATTGCCGGATCTAAAAATGAACTCTTGGCGCTCATCTGGCCAGAAGTCCAGTTAGCCCTCTTGTTGTTGCTGGCGGTTATTATTCCCAGGTAATAACTACAACATGGATCAATCAAGCGAGCATGAAAACGATTGATTGGCCTTCGCAATCAAACATAAATAAGATGAGACAAGATGTAACTGGCGGAACTAGCACCTTAGCTGATTAGAGAGCAGAGGAGGCCTCACGGATATTGTTAATAAGAGTGCAAATTTATAGTCTCGTGCAGGTGGTTGGGATGATGATACTCCCTTTTTGCCATAGCTGTTGAGCCTCCCCTTTTACTAATTACTATTGTTTTCCTCCATTTGAGCATGAGATGCCAACAACATTTCAAGGATGCTATGATTAAAAAGACAAAAATAAACATACATTATGATGTGCTTGTTGTCAAGCTTCATGCAGTCAACTCAACCAAAAATATGAATTTATGGACAGGGCTAGTACAATCCATAGCAAGAAACAGACGAACTAACAGGATGCAAAATAACTCAAAAGGAGTTTTCCCAAATCCTGTATGGGAGACGATTTAGCCGAAACGGTGAAGATGTTGCCCTAGATGATGGACGGTTGTGGTCTTTGCATAACGTGGCAACGCTGCGTTCGGTGATCGGCGGGGACGAGTAGCGGGCAGGCGGTGGTGGATGTATCCGGAGGGAGATCTAGGGTTAGTAGAGATGGGGAAAACTGCGTGTGAGCCTCGGTTGGATTAAGATGGGAAACGATTTTCATGTAGCCATAGTTTACAGTTACTTAAATACCCTTGCCCTCCCAAAAATGTTCCGCATTAGTTCTGCAAGATAGGTGGGTAGAATGACCATTTCACCGGATGAAATTGGTCTGGAGCCAACTCATTTCAAATTTCTAACATGTGGGTCCACAGTCATGGATTGGGCACCGTAGTTGGGCTGCGAACACACCTCTACGTGAAGGGACATAGCCCAACAGGTTCGTAGTTCCTGCAAAATACTACTGCACATTCCATTTTTTGTATTTGAAGCTTATTGATCAAATTATAGAATTACAATCACTTAAAAGAGTATCAGCGAGAAAACCTGTGATATCGTATCCACAAACCCGGGAACATGTTTCAGTAATTGAAATAATATAAACTAACTAATATGGGATAGTCGGAAACAATATTTTCTTGCCAAAATTTAATGATTTTTTGACCTTTTTAAAAATAAATTGGAAAAAATCTAGTAATTAAAAGAATAAAATGTGATGAAAAAATGAACTTTTCAAATAAAAATAAAAATTGTAGTATTTGAAAGGGTATGTCTTCAATCTTGGAAATTGATACAATCTGGAATAAAAAATAGTATTGGTGGTCCCCGATCATCTGATTTGCTCTTAAACAACTTAATCTTAGATTTAGACCTCTATGCAATGGATTACACATATAGTTGGTGGCATGTGCAAACAAACGGGTGAAGTGAGTGTTTTGTGCAACGAGAACATCAATAAGTGGTGTTTGTGCAATTTTCTCCCATCTATGGTACCCCCCGTGAAGATTCCTTCCCTACATTTTGCTCATTTCCAATAGCTCGAATAATATTCTTGTCGAGTTGGAGCAGAGAGGAGATGAGGGAGAAAGGGAGCGGGAGATAGAAATTTCTTGTAGGCTGATACGTCCAATTTGCATCACTATTTTATATCATAATTTGCTGTTATTCATTGATATATTTGTTGACTGCCAAAACCCACCGGCGGGCAGCGGCCTTGTCAACACTGTAGAGCCGGGGGGAGCCTAGAGCTGCGGCTGGCTGAGACCCCTCCGAGCGACGGCCCGCAATGCTCTTCTGGTCACACGCGGCGTTGCGAAGTGCAAGGGCGTGCCACCTGACCTATACCCGGTCAGGAAGGTGATGAGATTGCCTCGCTTAGTTTCCGCGGGGCATACATGTAAACGTTAAATACGAGCCTCGATCGGCTCTCGGGTTATCTCTGTGAATCGGCTCAAAGAGCCGATCCACCCATGATCCGTACGGGGTGTACGAATACTTGGTGGTCCTGCTTGATCAAGATGAAGCTAATGAGATCTACGACGATTTAGGGTTTTCACCACATAATCGGATCATCCTACTCCAGTTTGGGCCAGATGGCCACGCACGGTGCTCGTAAGCCGATCCTAAACAAGGCCAGAAAACCAACATGAAGTTGATCCTAGGAACATCCCGTTTAGGACTTGCGAACGCCACCCTACGTGCCACAGATCCTCCCCCTTTGTAAGGCCAAACTATTGCAGATATTAAACTAATCCTTGTAGAACAAGGAGCAATCGTAACGGATCAGATCTACTAAATAATGATCAAGCGGGTGCCGCCCCCACACCCGAGATAGGCGTGAGGACGGCTAGATATGCAAGGGTTGCACTACGTAAGCATGCTTAAACGAAGAACAATGCTAACCCTAACACACCTAATGATAACTACGTTGCTCGCCATCAAAAGCGCTTCAAGCACGAGCAACGCATGAACAACGTGAGCTTGTGCTGCCTAGATCGCAAGATGCGATCTAGGCAGCATGTCGCTTACCCGATAGAAACCCTCGAGACGAAGGAGTTGGCGATGCGCCGAGATTGGTTTGTTTTTGGGGTTGAACGTGAGTTGTTGTTTATTCCATAAACCCTAGGTACATATTTATAGTCCAGGGGACTTTCTAATGTGGGCATGCACTAAACCGTGCACGACTAAGATTCTATCTCTAAACTAAAACAGATCTAATATGTTACATATACACGGGCAATTAAACCCAACAGGCCGATTCATAGAATTCTCCACATATATTTCCTTAAGCCCATCTTGACTGCGGCCCACCTCTGACTCGGTTAAATCTTGGTGATAACACATGCCCCCCTGGTTTTGGAAATGGAATTTCCAAAATCATTATGCTCTCGTTGGGTCATGTCGTGGCAGAGTAGAGCCGTTACAGCATCCGTCATCATTATGCCCTGTCTTCTCAGCTTCTCTAAAAATCCTGACAGCTTTAGCATCGATCCCTTGGAAGTTGTAATGGCATTAATCCTTCGCCAGATTCATCATTATTTAACCGCGCCGACCGGTTAGCTCTCTCTCATATCCTCTATTCCATCCCCGCTATCGGCACCAAAAACCCCCTCTTCCTCGTAGCAATGTCTTCCTCTTCCTCTTCTTTCTCCAAACTCTTCCCCCAATCTTCGCCGAAGAAGAAGACCGAAGGCGCTCTCCACCCCGCAGTTGAATCCCTTCTCCTCCGACAAGGAGAAAAAGAAGGAGAAGCAGCGAAGGCCAAAGCCTCTCCTTCTGCCCAGCTCCCGCCGAAGAAGCGCCCCCGCATGTGGGCAGACAGCGAGGACGAGGATGATGACGAAGAGGAAGAGGAGGAGGACGACTCTTCCTCCTCCATCGGGTACCCGCCGACCAAGCGCTTCCGCTCCTGGGCGGACAGCGAGGATGATGATGATGACGAGGAGGAAGAGGCCCCGGCCAAGGGCTGGGGCAGCAGCGACGAAGAGCTCCTCGGGAGCAGCGCCGATGACGTCGGCGGCGGCGATGACGAGGACAGCGACGACTAGTAGTATAGGACTAGTAGTAGCAGTGCACTAGGCACCGCATCCCTCTTTTGAGAGCCATCGGCTCTTTCTTGTAAAGCCGCTCCTTGGAATTAATGAAATCGTTCTTTCCATTTATCCTTTAATTGCTCCAATTTCATTCCCTCCGTTTGCCATGCTAAGACCGACGACGAACGCGTCGGACTTCTTTCCTTTCTTGCAAGCAACAGCACAGATCCAAGCCCCGTACTAGGCGTCGGCTTTTCCTTCCCGGGCTCTCGCCCGAGACGGCCATGATGCAGCCGCAGCTCGAGGTAATCCTGATCGGCTCCCAAGAACAAGGCATCTTCCGGGCTTGTTGCCCCCGAGTCTCGGCCAACGCAAAACGTAGACGAGGATACGCGCATGAATTGTATAGACCTGGGCCTCGATCGTGTGTGGGGAAATTCCTTATGTAAGCGTCAGCCGATTTGAACACAAATCGGCCTCTCTCGAGCGGAAAGCCTTCAAGGTGAGCTGCCCCCGAGTTCTTACTCGAGGCGAGAATGTGCCACAGACTCGATCCTCTTTCTTCCTCCGACGACCGATAATCTTCCGTTCCAACTTGTACTAACCCCACGGATTGGATAATCCTCACACAACTAGAGTCGATGGCTACGCATCGGGCTGTTTCTTGATTCTCGAAGTCGATGTCCGCTGCATCGGGCCGTGCCTCGAAAATTTTCACTTTTCGAATTTTTTTTTTTTACGGCCGACCCGTGCATCGGCCCCCATATCTCAATACCCGTCAACAAAAGATGAGATGCTTCGTTGTATACCCTCATATTTCCATATACTCGGGCGCCCCCGAGCCGATTCTCGTCAAGAAAATTGATGGTATCGGCTCCGTTGGATAACATGTTGAACCCAGTGCGAAAGGTAGGTGAGGATAATTTTGGCCGATTGCTGGAATCGGCCTCCACGTTGCTTGTTCGTTGAAGGTTTTGTAAGTTCCCTTCGTAAATTTTTTGGGGCCGATCACAAGGATCAGCCTCTCCTCGGTTTGCCCATTGGTTTGGTCTTGCTACTTGGTCGGCTGGACGAAACCAACCCAACCTCCGACTTGATGCGCCGCTGCCGTCCACCTTGTGTGCTCCGTAGAGTCGTGGAGCGCTACGCTCCGTCGGCAAGACGAGTACCATGTTTGTGCCAGCCGATGTCTCATCATCGGCTTTCCTGTTTAGGGCGCCACTCCATTTTCCGTGGACGACCCTCTTCATCCAGGGTTCGCTGAACCTTTGCAGCCGGATCGGGCCGTGCTTTTCTTAGCGTATGCAGGTACAACCTTTCGGCTTCCTCCGGGCCGCGCAATCGCCGAACCCCGCGCTTCGGGAACGGCTGAGTCCGTCGGGCACCACCTTGGCCGGTGGTACTGTCTTCTTCCACTTCTCCCTCGTCTTCTGAATCTTCAAGATCTGCCCAACGAGGTGACTCAGCGCATTTTCTTTGTGGTGGGAGAGGCCCTAAGCGCTCGAACACGTACACGTTGGCTGCCTCCTTCTTTTCTCGATTGCATTCCGGGCAATTGCCGATTGTGGGCAATCGGCTCATTCCCGAATCCCAGCAGATGTACCGAAGAAGGGGCAGTCCCAATGCCCGGCGTTGTCGTCTTGCTCCCTTGATGCTTCCGTGGCATAGCGCTCATGCTCCTCCTCATCGTGATCCCGCCGACGATATCTTCCGGCTTCTCTAGCCAAACGATTTCCTCTATCACCGTAATAGGGGCGCCGGCGTTGACCATACCGATTAACATATTTGTTGAGGAGGTGATCGAGAGGGGTCGCCGATATCTTATATTCTTCACCTCTCCCTCTGTGACGTAGCGCTTGCCATCATGACGGAGCCGATCGCATGGAGCGGCCTCATCTGTATCCTTGCTGTGAGAGCAGCTGCCCTCATCTCCATCTTTGCCAGAGTGGTTTCCAGGCCCTACCATGTTGATGCTGAACGAGGGGCCTGGCTGGCAACTTTCAGGGTAGGTGATTCCTACCATGTTAACGGCGGGGAAGGGTTGGGTGTCGACCTTCATGGCGTATCTGGTTGAAAATTAGCCGCCCCTTCTCTATCGCCGCTTGGATGTGCCGACGCCACACCCGGCAGTCGTTGGTGGCATGGGAAAGCGAGTTGTGGAATTTGCGAGTACGGCTTTCCGTTTAGCTCTTTCGCCGTGGGGAACTTGAGACCTTCAGGAACCGTCAACTCGTTTCTCCTTGAGCAGGAGGTCGAAGATTTGTTCAGTCTTGGTCACGTCAAAATCAAATCCCCCGGGCGGCCCCGGTGGCTTTACCCATTTGCAGGCCACGTGGGTTCCTCCCCGAGTCCACTCAGCCATCTGCTATCTCTTGGCCTCCCGCGCAGCACTTCATCCTCCTCCGTATCGACCATGACTACCGCACGCTTGAACTTGTCTTGGTACAGGTCGGGGTGGCGCCGTTCATATGCCGATAGTTTCGAACCATGTGCGCCAGTGAGGGATAATCTCGCTTGGGAGGCCATGTCCTTGAGCTGTGTTGCAAGGCCTGCTACGCCAACTCGATCGCTTCCTTTTCGGTTATACGAACCGAATAACATCGGTTCCTAAGATTCCTGAAGCGCCGGATGTATTCTCGTCACCGTTTCCCGCGCTTCGACGTAATTGTGCTAGATCGGCAATGCCGGACTCGGAAGCTTCGTATGGTATTGCATATGGAACTGTTCTTCCAATTGCTTCCAAGATCGGATGGAGTTCGCTGGTAGAGAGGTGTACCATCCAAAAGCCGATCCCGTGAGGGACCGTGAAAAGAGCCTCACGCGTAGCTGATCCGACACCGAAGCCGGTCCTAGTTGAGCCAAATATCGGCCGACGTGCTCGATGGAGCCGGAGCCATCCGATCCACCGAATTTGGAGAAGTCGGGGAGCCGATATTTTGGTGGCAGCGGGATCATCTCGTAATCGTCTGTGGTACGGCTTGGAATAGCCGACCGCCCTTCTTTTCGGCATCATGCCGAACTGGTCTCTCAGCATGGTACTGATCTGATCCGCCGTGCTGGCCGTAGGAGTTGCACTCTGAAGATTCGCCGGGGTGGCGTACTTGGCCTGCCACGTTTGCTTTTCCAGCTCTGAGCCAGCCGCAGGAGCTGGGCTCGGGAGTTTCGTCGGTGTGGCGTATTTAGTTAGCCACGTCTGCTCCGTCGCCGACGTTCCTCCTGTCTTCGCCGGAGTCCCCGATGTTGTGGCCTGGTTTGTGAGTGCCCGATCACCACAATCCGGCACATACATGCATGCGTACCCATGAGGGATCTCCTTAGGCGCCTCCATTAAGAACCGGTAGTCACCGGGGTCGCCACCAATTCCGTAGACGAGGAATGCCGGTGTAGTCGGCACTTCAGCAGGTGCTGCCAACGCAAATGGCAGCGGTGGACGGGACCGGAATGGCAATTCTCCTTGATGCGTCCCGAGAGCTGGTCCCGACGGCGAGTACCGGTGGCTCATGATCTCTCGGATCACGCGCAGAGCGACACGCTCCGAAGACGTTAACCAAGTTCTCGTGAGTGGCGGTGTAGCGAGTGAGCCACCAGGTAGTTGATCTCCTCGCCGCAGCACCTCGGTGCGTTCCTCCGACGGGGAAGAAAGGTCTATCCCATCGAGTGCACCTTCCGGTGAGAACCCCTTCCATCCGATGCCACCGTAACGGGTTCTCCGAAAAGAGCCGATGAGGTCGGCTTCGAGGGTAGCCTTGATCTCATTGTATTGCTTCTTGAGGTCGTCGGCGGATCCTCGTAGGTGATCAGGCGTGCCGTCCGCCATCTCGGATGTAGATGGCGATGTGGTTGATGTAGACGATTGTCCCACCGGGCGTGCCGAATGTGTTGACTCGCCAAAACCCACCGGGCGGGCAGCGGCCTTGTCAACACCGTAGAGCCGGGGGAGCCTAGAGCTGCGGCTGGCTGAGACCCTCCGAGCGACGGCCCGCAATGCTCTTCTCGGTCACACGCGGCGCTGCGGCGTGCAAGGGCGTGCCACCCGACCTATACCTGGTCGAGAAGGTGATGAGATTGCCTCGCTTAGTTTCCTGCAGGGCATACATGTAAACGTTAAATACGAGCCTCGATCGGCTCTCGAGTTATCCCGTGAATCGGCTCAAAGAGCCGATCCACCCATGATCCGTACGGGGTGTACGAATACTTGGTGGTCCCGCTTGATCAAGATGAAGCTAATGAGATCTACGACGATTTAGGGTTTT
Organism: Lolium rigidum; assembly: GCF_022539505.1. Lineage (NCBI taxonomy): Eukaryota > Viridiplantae > Streptophyta > Magnoliopsida > Poales > Poaceae > Lolium > Lolium rigidum. The sequence goes on from NC_061508.1 coordinate 173,051,210, forward strand.
CACCACATAATCGGATCATCCTACTCCAGGTTGGGCCGTATGGCCACGCACGGTGCTCGTAAGCCGATCCTAAACAAGGCCAGTAAAACCAACATGAAGTTGATCCTAGGAACATCCCGTTTAGGACTTGCGAACGCCACCCTACGTGCCACAGGATCCTCCCCCCTTTGTAAGGCCAAACTATTGCAGTATATTAAACTAATCCTTGTAGAACAAGGAGCAATCGTAACGGATCGGATCTACTAAATAATGATCAAGCTGGGTGCCGCCCCCACACCTGAGATAGGCGTGAGGACGGCTAGATATGCAAGGGTTGCACTACGTAAGCATGCTTAAACGAAGAACAATGCTAACCCTAACACACCTAATGATAACTACGTTGCTCGCCATCAAAAGCGCTTCAAGACGAGCAACGCATGAACAACGTGGGCTTGGCTGCCTAGATCGCAAGATGCGATCTAGGCAGCATGTCGCTTACCCGATAGAAACCCTCGAGACGAAGGAGTTGGCGATGCGCCGAGATTGGTTTGTTTTTGGGGTTGAACGTGAGTTGTTGTTTATTCCATAAACCCTAGGTACATATTTATAGTCCAGGGGACTTTCTAATGTGGGCATGCACTAAACCGTGCACGACTAAGATTCTATCTCTAAACTAAAACAGATCTAATATGTTACATATACACGGGCAATTAAACCCAACAGGCCGATTCATAGAATTCTCCACATATATTTCCTTAAGCCCATCTTGACTGCGGCCCACCTCTGACTCGGTTAAATCTTGGTGATAACAATATTTCATATTGGGACACAATACTTATGTTATTTCATCTATTTTGCATGTTTCATGATTATTTGGAGATCGCGCACCGGAGCCAGGATTCTGCTGGAAAAAGCACCGTCAGGATGCAATATTTCGGAAGATCAACTCTGGAAGGAAATTTTACCGAAAATCCTATTTTTCCAGATGACGAAGGAAGCCAGAAGGGGGAGCCAGCTGGACCCAAGGTGGGCCCACACCATAGGGCGGCGCGGCCCATGGCCTGGCCGCGCCACCATGTGGTGTGGGGCCCCCACAGCCCCTTTCGCCTCCTTTTCTTCGCGAAACCCTTCGTCCCGAAGACCTAAGCCACAGAGGAATCCTCACGAAGGGTTACAGCCGCCTCGCGGGGCGGAGAACACCAGAGAGAAAAGAGCTCTCCGGCGGGCAGGAATCCGCCGGGGAAATTCCTCCCGGAGGGGGAAATCGACGCTATCGTCACCGTCATCGAGCTGGACATCATCTCCATCACCATCATCATCATCTCCACCATCATCACCGCCATCTCCACCGCTGGACATCGTCACCGCTGTAGCAATTTGGGTTTGATCTTGATTGTTTGATAGGGGAAACTCTCCCGTTATTGATTTCTACTTGTTATTGATGCTATTGAGTGAAACCATTGAACCAAGGTTTATGTTCAGATTGTTATTCATCATCATATCACCTCTGATCATGTTCCATATGATGTCTCGTGAGTAGTTCATTTAGTTCTTGAGGACATGGGTGAAGTCTAAATGTTAGTAGTGAATTATGGTTGAGTAATATTCAATGTTATGATATTTAAGTTGTGGTGTTATTCTTCTAGTGGTGTCTTGTGAACGTCGACTACACGACACTTCACCATTTATGGGCCTAGGGGAATGCATCTTGTACTCGTTTGCCAATTGCGGGGTTGCCGGAGTGACAGAAACCTAAACCCCCGTTGGTATATCGATGCAGGAGGGATTGCAGGATCTCGCAGTTTAAGGTCGTGGTTAGATTTATCTTAATTACTTTCTTGTAGTTGCGGATGCTTGCAAGGGGTATAATCACAAGTATGTATTAGTCCTAGGAAGGGCGGTACATTAGCATAGGTTCACCCACACAACACTCATCAGAACAATGAAGATTAATCAGCTGTATGTAGCGAAAGCACTAGACTAAAATCCCCTGTGTCCTCGAGAACGTTTGGTCATTATAAGTAAACAAACCGGCTTGTCCTTTGTGCTAAAAAGGATTGGGCCACTCGCTGCAATTATTTCTCTCGCATTTTACTTACTTGTACTTTATTCATCTCGTTACATCAAAACCCCCGAATACTTGTCTCGTGAGCATTTACGAGTGAATCCTTCATCGAAACCGCTTGTCAACACCTTCTCGCTCCTCGTTGGGTTCGACACTCTTATTTATCGAAAGTACTACGATACACCCCTATACTTGTGGGTCATCAAGACTATTTTCTCGGCGCCGTTGCCGGGAGTGAAGCGCTATTGGTAAGTGGAATTGGTAAGGAAAACCTTTACTCGTTTGTGCTGATTTTATTTCTGCTCGCTGCTATAAGTCATTATGGAGAGATCTTCTCTTCAATTTCTATTTGGGAAATCTACTACTACCGCAACGGTAGTGGATGAGGCGCTGTGTGAGGAAGTAATACCCTATAAAATACCTATGAAAATTATTGAACATGTTATGGATAACCACTATGAAGGGGATGGAACTGTCCATCCCGGTGATCATTTACTATTTTTGCATGAATTATGCGGGTTATTCAAATGTGCAGGTATTGCTATGAATGAAGTTAGAAAGAAACTATTCTCTATATCGCTGTCTCGGTAAAGCGGCGCATTGGTATAAATTGTCGAAGAATGGTGATTCTCTTGATTGGGAGGACATTGTGCCTTTATTTTATTCCAAATTTTATCCTCCAAGTGAAATTCACAAAGATCGGAACCGCATATATAATTTATGGCCTCATGATGGAGAGAGTATTGCCCAAGCTTGGGGGAGATTTGAAGTCTTTAATGCTCAAATGCCCCATTCATGAGCTTCCTGGTAATGTTATTATTGATAATTTCTATGCAAGACTTTCTTTTCAAGACAAGACCTTGCTGGATACTTCTTGTTCTGGATCATTTACACGCAACAAAGAAGAGTTTAAAAGGGACCTTCTTGATCGGATCCAAGAAAATACTCGAAGGTTGGGAGAACGACAAGGATAGAGAATCGTGTATAATTTATGATTATAAATGCATTGAAGCTTTTATGGATACTCGATAAATTTCGTAATATGAGTGCTACATATGGTCTTGATTCTCAAGTTGCCGCAAATCTTTATAAAGCTTTTGCCTCTCATTATGAATTGCCTAAGAAGAATTTTGATAAGTATCATGAACCGTATAAAGATAAAATTGATTCATCTATTAATAAGTGTGTTGTAGTTGAAACTGCTGATCATGTTATTCCTGAAGCTTATATTCAAAAAATTCCTTTTCCTGCTAAAATGAAGGAGTACTCTGTTATAAATAGTGCGGTTCATAAAAGTGAAAAGAAACCTATAGAACTGAAGAACAAATAAAAGTTGAACCTGCTGTTGCAATAGTTAAAGATCTTGTGACTGAAAATGTGGAGGATGGTCATATTATTTTCTCGTGAAGATGCTTCTAATATTGTTTCACATCCTAATAAACCCAAACAAGTTAGTGTTCCTATGCTATCTGTTAGAATTGGTGATCATTGCTATTATGGTTTATGTGATATTGGTGCAAGTGTTAGTGCTATACCTTATGAGCTTTACACGGAGATTATGCACGAAATTGATTCTTGTGAACTTGAAGATATTGATGTGGTTATTCAGCTGGCTAATAGAGAAACTATTTCTCCAATTGGTATTGTTCGAGATGTGGAAGTTCTATGTGGTAAGATTAAATATCCTCGCTGACTTTTTGGTACTTGGTTCTGCTGCTAGTGATTATTGTCCTATCATTTTTGGTAGACCTTTTCTAAATACTTGTGGAGCTATTATAGATTGCAAGAAAGAGAAAATTTTGACTAAATTTGCTCGGTGAATCTTATGAGTTTAACTTCTCTAAATTTACCAAAACTCCTTATAAAGCTGATTTGCCTAGTAATGATTTTAAAATGGAGTAGTGTGCGTCTATTGTTCTTGTTCCTAATAATCCTTTGCAGCAACATTTGGAGAATAGCGAGAGTGAAGTTTTTAGGAAAGAAAGAGATGAGCTTGAGGAGATTTTTCTTCGCCAACCTATTCTCAAGCATGATTTACCTGTGGAAGATTTGGGTACAACACCGCCACCAAAGGAAGATCCTGTTTTTGATTTAAAGCCTTTGCCTCGATAATCTTAAATATGCTCATATTGATGATAAGAAAATATATCCTGTTATTATTAGTTCTAAGCTTACATAGTTTGAAGAAGAAAGATTATTGCAAATATTGATGAAACACCGAGGTGCTATTGGCTATACTCTTGATGACTTGAAGGGGATTTCTCCCTCTATTTGCCAACACGCCATTAATATGGAAGATGATGCAAAGCCTGTTGTTGAACCTCAGCGTCGTCTAATTCCCAAGATGAAGGATGTGGTAAGAAATGAGGTATTACGACTTCTTGAAGCTGGTATTATATATCCTATTGCTGATAGTAGATGGGTTAGTGTTGTGCATTGCGTTCCTAAGAAAGGAGGAATAACTGTTGTGCCTAATGATAATGATGAGCTCATACCTCAAAGAGTAGTTGTAGGGTATAGAATGTGCATTGATTATCGAAAAGTTAATAAAGTTACTAAAAAAGATCATTACCCTTTACCATTTATTGATCAAATGCTAGAAAGATTGTCTAAAAATACTCATTTTTGCTTTCTTGATGGTTATTCTGGGTTTTCACAAATTGCTGTTAAAACTAAAGATCAAGAGAAAACCACCTTTACTTGTCCCTATGGAACTTATGCTTATAGGCGTATGCCTTTTGGTTTATGTAATGCTCCTGCTACTTTTCAAAGATGCATGTCCTGCTATTTTTCATGGTTTTTGTGAGAGTATTGTGGAAGTATTCATGGATGATTTTTCCGTCTACGGGAATTCTTTTGATAGTTGCTTGCGAAACCTTGATAAAGTTTTGCAGAGATGTGAAGAAACTAACCTTGTTCTTAATTGGGAGAAATGCCACTTTATGGTTAATGAAGGAATTGTATTGGGACATAAAATTTCTGAGAGAGGTATTGAAGTTGATAGAGCTAAAGTTGAAGCCATTGAGAAGATGCCCTATCCAAGGGATGTTAAAGGTATTCGTAGTGTTCTTGGTCATGTTGGGTTTTATAGGAGATTTATTAAAGATTTCTCCAAGATTTCAAAGCCTCTTACTAATCTTCTTCAAAAAGATGTACCTTTTGTTTTTGATGATGATTGTAAGGAAGCTTTTGAAACTCTAAAGAAAGCCTTAACAACTCGCTCCTATAGTTGAACCTCCCGATTGGAATCTGCCTTTTGAGATTATGTGTGATGCTAGTGATTTTGTTGTAGGCGCTGTTCTTGGACAGACGAGTAGATAAAAAATTAAATGTTATTCATTATGCTAGTAAAACTCTTGATGCTGCTCAAAGAAATTATGCTACAACTGAAAAAGAATTGTTAGTCGTAGTCTTTGCTTGTGATAAATTTAGATCTTATATTGTTGATTCAAAAGTTACGATTCATACCGATCATGCTGCAATTAGATACCTTATGACAAAGAAAGATGCTAAGCCGAGGCTTATTAGATGGGTACTTCTTTTGCAAGAATTTGATTTACATATTGTAGATAGGAAAGGTGCCGATAATCCTGTTGCCGATAATTTGTCTAGATTGGAAAATATTGCTTATGATCCTGTTCTCGTTAATGATAGTTTTCCAAATGAACAATTGGCTGTAATAAAGGTGAGCTCGCGATACAGATCCTTGGTATGCTCGATTATGCTAACTTTATTGTTTCCAAGTACTTGCCTCCAACCTTTTCAGCTCAGCAGAGGAGGAAATTCTTTTATGACTTGAGGCATTATTTCTGGGATGACCCACACTTATATAAAGAAGGAGTGGATGGTATTCTGCGAAGGTGTGTTCCCGAATATGAACAACAAGAGATATTGAGTAAATGTCATGGTAGTGCTTATGGAGGACATCACGCCGGAGATAGAACCGCGCAAAAGGTTCTACAATCAGGTTTTTATTGGCCAACTCTCTTCAAAGATGCAAGGAAGTTTATTCTATCTTGTGATGAATGTCAAAGGGTTGGTAATATTTCCAGTACGCAATGAAATGCCTATGAATTATACTCTTGTTATTGAACCGTTTGATTGTTGGGGATTTGACTTCATGGGACCTTTTCCCTCTTCAGAAGGTAACACTCATATACTTGTTGCTGTTGATTATGTTACTAAATGGGTGGAAGCCATACCTACAAAAAGTGTTGACGGTGAGACCTCTTTAAAAATGCTTTTAGATATTATTTTTCCTAGATTTGGAGTACCTAGATATATTATGACTGATGGAGGTTCTCATTTTATTCATGGAGGTTTTAGAAAGACTCTTGCTAGGTATGGTATTAATCATAGAATTGCTTCCGCTTATCACCCTCAAACTAGTGGTCAAGTAGAATTATCAAATAGGGAGATTAAATCTATTTTGGGAAAGACCGTTAATAAATCTAGAAAGAATTGGGCTAGTAAATTGAAAGAAGCACTATGGGCTTATAGAACTGCTTATAAAAACCCCATGGGAATGTCACCTTATAAAATGGTTTACGAAAAAGCTTGTCATTTACCTTTAGAACTAGAACACAAAGCTTATTGGGCTGTTAAAGAATTAAATAAAGATCCTAAACTTGCCGGTAATAAGAGGTTGCTACAATTAAGTTCTCTAGATGAATGGAGAAGTGAAGCTTATGAAAATGCTAAAATCTTTAAAGAAAAAGTTAAAAAATGGCATGATAGAAGGATCATCAAAAGAGAGTTTAATATTGGGGATAAAGTCCTATTGTATCGGTCTCGTCTCAGACTCTTTGCAGGGAAATTACTCTCGAAATGGGAAGGACCATATGTTGTTGAGGAGGTGTATCGTTCAGGAGCAATTAAAATTAGCTCTCTCCAAGGCAATGCTACGCAAGTGGTGAATGGACAAAGACTCAAGCATTATATCTCGTGTGATTCTTATAATGTTGATGTTGATATTATTCAAGTGGAAACACCGGAGGCTTTCATCAAAGGACAAATTGACAATCCGCCGTAACTCGACTTTGAATAGGTAACAAGCATCGGTAATGAAAAGTTCGCAATTTACTTTCCGAACAATATTTTTGCTGTTTTTGGAAAATATGAAAAATTACGAGATCGAAACGGAGTGGAAAAGACGCACGAGGGCGTGCCACCATAGGCCGGCGCGGCCTGGCCTGGGCCCGCGCCGACCTATGAGGGCACCGCCTCGTCGCCCCTTTCCGACTCTAGTTCGATCTGGTACTTTCCGTTTGTTCTGAAAATTTTTATTATATAATCCCCCGGACCCCTGGAGGTCCGTATATCGTTTTCTCGACGTGTTTTGTTTCGAGCTGTTTCTGCCAGGATCTGTTTTCAGTTTAGAAGCACCATGGTCTCCAAGAACAAGGGCAAGGAGCTTCCGTATGAAGATAATCAAGATCGTGAGTGGAAAGAAGAGGACAAGAGCGTCAAGGAAGAAGTAAAGGAGGATGAAGAGGAAGTCGAAGAAGTTCCGCAAGAGCGCCCGCGCACCACCATTGCAAGCATCGGAGTGGTGTCAAACTCGTTCAACGCCAAGAAGAGCGCACGGATTAGGACCGGAGGAGGATTTCCACGTCATTACCTAGCTCCAAGGACATCTTCTTCATGCATTCACCATCCCTTCCGCAATCTAATCTACAATAATCAAATTGAAAGGACTCCCAAGGCAGCATTGCCTAGCAATTGGGATATAGATCGTTCTAACAATGCAGGAAAGATGGAGCCCGAAGCTGAAGGTTGGGGAAATAACTCCAAGAATTGGGACTCGCCGTCGGACATACTTCTTAATCGCGTCGAGCACAATTCGGAGATGATCCGCAACCTTATGTACAAGATTGACGAGCTTCAGGAGCTTGTGGAGAAGCTTGTGAGGAATTCATCACCACCATCGCCAAAGGAGTAATCCATCATCGGTATTGGCATCCCCTTGGTTTGTTCCAAGCTTGGGGAGTGCCGCGGTATCACATCATCACTACCTTTTACTTTTTACTATCAAGTAGTGTCATATCATGAGTAGGGAAGTTATCGTATAAGATGGGTTGCAATGTGGAAGTATCTCTCCTTTAGTTTGTCTATGTATCCCTTGGTGTGAGTTATCGTTATGGAATATTAATGAGAAGTCTTATCATTTACATATTGCACACCTTATTTTAGTTTGCAATTTCTACTATATGATTGATCTTGATTTTAGTATTGGTACCACTTTGGGAGCATTAAGTAAATCTATTTGGTTTTGGCAAACTTAGCAATGGTCAATAGCAACAACACTTTGAGTTTAAGAAGAATAGAGGAAATACATGTAGAAGATATTATTATCTTTCTTATCAGTCCTTAGCTTAGTATTTTGAAGTTAAAACTGTTTGTGCTTACAAGCAAGATGCATGATTGTTTCTATCACATGTATATTTGTTTGTTTCCCTCAACTCTTATGCTTGCTAATTAACCTTGCTAGCCAAAGACCTGTACTGAGAGGGAATACTTCTCGTGCATCCAAACCTGAACCCAAACCTATGCCATTTGTGTCCACCATATCTACCCACTGCATGGTATTTTCTGCCATTCCAAGTAAATACTTCATGTGCTACCTTTAAGCAATTCAAAACTTATTACTCTTTATTTGTGTCAATGTTTTATAGCTCATGAGGAAGTATGTGGTGTTTTATCTTTCAGTCTTGTTAGGCAGCCTCCACTAATGGACTAGTGGCTTCATCCACTTATCCTATAATTTTGCAATAAGAGCTGGCAACGGGGTTCCCAGCCCCAATTAATCAACTTTCATTAATAATTCTCTTCAAATGTTTTGCCCTGATTCATCAGTAAGCAACTTAATCTTGCAATAGACACTCCTCCATGGTATGAGATTGTTGGAAGGCACCCGAGAATTCGGTTAGCCATGGCTTGTGTAAGCAAAGGTTGGGGGAGTGTCATCCTTAAATAAACTAAAGTACATGTGTAAACAAAAGAGAAGAGGGATGATCTACCTTGCTCGGTAGAGATAACGTCCTTCATGGGAGCCGCTCTTTGGAGGTCTGTTTGGCAAGGGGGTTAGAGTACTCGCTACCAGTCGTTGACAACGACAAACACCTCTCAAAACTTTACTTTTATTCTCTTTATATGATTTCAAAACTGAAAAAGCTCTAGCACATGATTTAGTCCCTGCTTCCCTCTGCGAAGGGCCTGTCTTTTACTTTATGTTGAGTCAGTAAACCTATTTCCCTCCATCTCAAGCAAGCATTTGAGTTGTTGTGATCAAACTATTATATTGTGATTTGCTTCATCATGTCTTTACTCTTTCTTGTTTAGTACAAGTTTTACCTGGAATGAATATAGCTTTGAAAGTCATCAATGATTAATATGATTGAGTATGCAAGTTTACCATAAGCTTTTAATATGAGAGCGCTGCTCAATAGATAAGTATAATCTGTTAACTCGTTCTCCGACCAAGAACAAAGTTTGCCATCACCAATTATGATTTCTTATGCACCTTTATTTGTGATTACCTTATACTTGTTTCAAGCTGAGTTATATGAGGAAGTTTTTTATTATAATGTCTTGTGTGAATGAATATGATGCTTCTTGTCCGTATTTTGTTTATCGACTCTTCACTCTATAAACATGTGGTCCTGTTTACCGAGTTCAGTTTCGCTTGGGGACAAGCGAAGTCTAAGCTTGGGGGAGTTGATACGTCCAATTTGCATCACTATTTTATATCATAATTTGTCTGTTATTCATTGATATATTTCATATTGGGACACAATACTTATGTTATTTCATCTATTTTGCATGTTTCATGATTATTTGGAGATCGCGCACCGGAGCCAGGATTCTGCTGGAAAAAGCACCGTCAGGATGCAATATTTCGGAAGATCAACTCTGGAAGGAAATTTTACCGAAAATCCTATTTTTCCAGATGACGAAGGAAGCCAGAAAGGGGAGCCAGCTGGACCCAAGGTGGGCCCACACCATAGGGCGGCGCGGCCCATGGCCTGGCCGCGCCACCATGTGGTGTGGGGCCCCCACAGCCCCTTTCGCCTCCTTTTCTTCGCGAAACCCTTCGTCCCGAAGACCTAAGCCACGGAGGAATCCTCACGAAGGGTTACAGCCCGCCTCGCGGGGCGGAGAACACCAGAGAGAAAAGAGCTCTCCGGCGGGCAGGAATCCGCCGGGGAAATTCCCTCCCGGAGGGGGAAATCGACGCCATCGTCACCGTCATCGAGCTGGACATCATCTCCATCACCATCATCATCATCTCCACCATCATCACCGCCATCTCCACCGCTGGACATCGTCACCGCTGTAGCAATTTGGGTTTGATCTTGATTGTTTGATAGGGGAAACTCTCCCGGTATTGATTTCTACTTGTTATTGATGCTATTGAGTGAAACCATTGAACCAAGGTTTATGTTCAGATTGTTATTCATCATCATATCACCTCTGATCATGTTCCATATGATGTCTCGTGAGTAGTTCGTTTAGTTCTTGAGGACATGGGTGAAGTCTAAATGTTAGTAGTGAATTATGGTTGAGTAATATTCAATGTTATGATATTTAAGTTGTGGTGTTATTCTTCTAGTGGTGTCGTGTGAACGTCGACTACACGACACTTCACCATTTATGGGCCTAGGGGAATGCATCTTGTACTCGTTTGCCAATTGCGGGGTTGCCGGAGTGACGAAACCTAAACCCCCGTTGGTATATCGATGCGGGAGGGATCGCAGGATCTCGCAGTTTAAGGCTGTGGTTAGATTTATCTTAATTACTTTCTTGTAGTTGCGGATGCTTGCAAGGGGTATAATCACAAGTATGTATTAGTCCTAGGAAGGGCGGTACATTAGCATAGGTTCACCCACACAACACTTATCGTAACAATGAAGATTATTTAGCCGTATGTAGCAAAAGCACTAGACTAAAATCCCGTGTGTCCTCGAGAACGTTTGGTCATTATAAGTAAACAAACCGGCTTGTCCTTTGTGCTAAAAAGGATTGGGCCACTCGCTGCAATTATTTCTCTCGCATTTTACTTACTTGTACTTTATTCATCTCGTTACATCAAAGCCCCCGAATACTTGTCTGTGAGCATTTACAGTGAATCCTTCATCGAAACTGCTTGTCAACACCTTCTGCTCCTCGTTGGGTTCGACACTCTTATTTATCAAAAGTACTACGATACACCCCCTATACTTGTGGGTCATCATAGGCACTTTGTGAGACTGAAAGGTGGGACATATATATGTTGGAAAAGTATTACTACTACATTTTTATAACTCACTATGGTACATTGTAGCTCTATGTTGGCTCAACATGACATGGCAAGCTCACTTATAGCTGGTAGTTGGCTATACTATTGTATACTTGCTCTAAGGCATGGAGAGGGGACACCTCCACAACCGCAATGCATATGGGAGAGGGGGGTCTCCATAGGGGGTGCAAATAGGGGATGGGGAAATCCAATGATACCTTACTTGACATGGTACCACTTCTAAAATTTACAAGCATCTAAAGATTTTTTAAAATTGGGGGTGCTCACAAGATGTGTACTTACATCCCTTAGAAATTTCAAACACAAATTCGAAATAAACACACAGATAAAAAAGGACATGTTTCTATGTGAATATTATCATTTTGTGTTTTGTTGTCTTCTTGTCGCACTACTTATGTAATATTTTTCAAATTCGTTTTTTTCTTGAGCATTTCAAAATTCTATTTGCAAATTCTAGGAATTGTTGTCAAACACACATAATGTGAACGTTTAAAATTTTATTCTAATTTGAAAATTTGTTACTTTGAACTTTAAATAGTAATATCATGGTCTATCTTGTAGTCCATGATATAAATGAATATATATATATATATATATATATATATATATATATATATATATATATATATAGGACATATTCATACTACACCCGGGTGTAGTTACACCCAGGCGTGTTTCTCATAAGAGTAAAGTCTCTATTCAACCTTGAACTTGTAGATGATGTTGGGATCAAACCCTGAACTCCGAGTCCCTAAAATCATCACCATGTGCTTACCGATCCCGATCAATCTAAACCTTGGACCATTAAGACTAATTTGGCTCACGGGAAATAATACCATCCCGGCCGGGATCACCCTCAACTCTCACTGACTAATGTAGGACTGTAGCGCACATGTCATGTTCATCTTTTTTCTTGGCATATTTGTCTCTCACCTTCACTCCCAATAAAATTTCCCATTTGTCGTTCTCACCTCAGTCGCTAGCTAGCCTCCTGGAAGAAGAACGACGAGCTCCCAAAAGAACCAAGACGAGCTCGTCGGCGGCAAGATCCCCGAAGTTCCTCTTCTAGCGCAGCACCGGTGGTAGGCATTTAGCGGCGCTGCATGAGACTTCGCGTCGGACCGTTGGCGCCACTCCTACGTGATAGCTCAGACTCGCATGCCTCCCTGTCCCTCGCCTCCTCCCGTTTCTCACACTTATCCAGTCGTCCTTCTCCAGCTCCGGCGGCGACCGTAATGACCTTGTTGTTGTCAATCCCCACTTCTCTAGACTCTACCGCCCCGATCACAACGAAGCTCCCAGCTTCCGCCCCGTCCACCACCACGACTTCAGCCTTCGAGCGTAGCTACGTACATGACACCCTTGAGCAGTTGAGCCTAACAACTATTGGTTGTTTGTGTGCAGGTTATGTGTTTGTGTTAATGCCAATGCATGGCATGGATGGTGTTGTTCCAGTAACATCACCTAAGCATATTTACTCCAAGTCTGACCCAGCAGCGCCCTGCACTCACCATTGCTCGCACAAAGTCATTGACCGCTAACAATCGTGCTACAAGATGGAGGTGCTCAATGCGTGTGAAATTTATTTGCCTAGTTCAGTCTTATCCTTGAACAGTTTGTGAGCTTGCAATAAACTTTTCGGTGATGCCATGTTGATGTCCTTGAGCTGCTAGCGACGGCAAAGGGAAAATTTCTTCTAGAGTGGAGGTGAGAGAGAAATATACCAAGGAGAGATGAACATGACATATGGCCCACAATAGTCAGTGAGAGTGGAGGGTGATTCTGGGCGGGATGGTATTATTTCCGGTGAGCCAAACTAGTCCCAACAGGCCTAAGGTTTAAATGGACTGGGATTGGCAAGTACAGGGTGATGATTTCAAGGATTGAGAGTTCGGGTTTTAATGCGTACACTATCTACAAGTTCAAGGTTTAATATAGACTTTACTGTTCTCATAATCTAGAGAGTATCTATCATACTAGAGAGTATGTACATGTAGTATGAAGTATATAAGACTATTTTGGTAGTATAAATAATACTTTGTAGGCAGTATGTACATTTTTTACGTAGATTTATTTTTTACGTATACATATGCATGTATTTCGGCTATATAGTGCAAAATACATGCTCACTTGTATTTTTATCACCAAATTAGGTTTAGAATATCTTAGATATAGTGTGAGTACATACTCAAATCGATAAATTATCGTACATACTTCTGTATGGTAGTATATTAGATATGAGTGTAACTACACCCAGGGGTAGGAAGTATTATATATAAATATATATTATATATAAATATATATAGTCTAGCACTATTCTGTAACTAGTTGCAGAATAATATTCTGAGCACCGACTTGAACTTTCTTGGACACAAGGTTGAACTTCCTGGATAAGAGGGTTGACCTTTCTCTCGAAACTTACCTGAACTTTCCATTTTCTTTATAGCTACTGATTATACTAGGATTTTCTCAACCATTTGACGGAAATATGCAAATAATATACCGTTGGATAGATAATGAAAAACTGCAAATTTTTCATGTTCACAACTTTCGCAGATTATGCACGGTTTAAATTTAATATTGAAAATACGAAAATACTTCTTATGGCCAAAAAGGAACTTTTAGTTTGATTTTCGAATCGCTAATCGAAAATTTTCAAATGATATACCGTTGGATAGATAATCAAATTGTGCAAATTTTTCATGTTTTACGTTTTTTCAAAATCCTCACAGGTGTAGAATAATTTTCAAAATACCGAAATTCGGACGTACTTAAAAACGAGCGGACAGTAATTTGGATCATTTGATTCACCCGTTTGTCGGAATAATGCAAATGATATGGCGTTGGAAAGCTATGGACTAGGCGCAACCTTCTTATTGGAATTTTTTCTCTAATTTTTTACAGTTTAAGAGGATAACTTGAATTACTTTCCGCCTGTTTTATGTGACGGGCACCGAATGATTTTCCTCGCGATTTCCATGCGGTATATTTAAACAATGGAAATGATATACGGTTGGAAAGGTGTCAAAATGGTGCATCTTTTTTGTATCTACTATTTTGCCAAATCCGAACGGTTTAAAAGTAATTTTAGAAGTTTTGAAATCATGTTTCCGGTATATTTTGTGGGATTACGATTCGAATTTGATGGATTAGATCCATTTATTTGTTGTTAAATGTTGTAGGTAATGAAATTAGACATATACTCTAACATATAAATGTTCAGTGACAATGATTGAAGTGGTTGGTGACAAATCGATGAGATTTGGACAATAGAATTCCGCCCCGTAAAAACAGAGCACTGAACTTCCCTCGACATGAACTTGTACTTATCGTGCAATATAATGTGGTTGTACTTCTCAGCGCGGTTTCACGAAAGTGTTCTGTAAAATGGCTATACTTTTCTCATGCGGTGTCCATTTGAGGTCCACGATCATACAAAATCTGCAACACAACCACGCACATCTGAACTTCTCGAGACATGTTCTTCTCCTTCTTGGCCTTTGTGGTTGTACTTCCTGGAAATGTTTCGATACTAGTGTGTTTTACTAAAACTAAACATGTATGTTTCAGAATGGTAATTTTAGATTGTCCCAAAACTCTATTTAAGTGATTCTGCACTTCCCAACATTGCTATGTGAACTATGTGGGAGTATTTTTTCTTTGGAAAATTTGGAGTTGCTATAATTACAGCTTGTACTTCATGTAGCCTCCGCTTGTACTTCTCGGAATCACTATTTGTACTTCCTCACGGATGATAGGATTATTTTGTTTTTCCTACATTTGGGTTTTCTTGTACTTCCTATATTAAGTGGGTGTACTGCTGGTATCGAATGGTTGTACTTCTCGCCGTCAACTATTTGACCTTCCTCTTGGATGACGGGATTCATTTATTGTTTCTACATTTGGATTTTGTCGGTTTTCTTGTACTTCCTATAATAAGTGCCTGTACTTCTCGTGTCGAATGGTTGTACTCTCATGATCAACTGTTTGAACTTCCTCGGGGGTTATGGGATTATTTGGTTTTTTCTACATTTGGATTTTCTCGGTTTTCTTGTTCTTCCTATATTAAGTGGGTGTAATGCTTGTTTCGAATGATTGTACTTCTCAGCGTCAAGTATTTGAACTTCACCGCGGATGACCTTGTACTTCTCGGAAAATACGATTGTAATTATCGAGATCACTTCTTGTACTTCCACTATTGTGGTTGTAATTTTCTCGGTTTTCTTGTTCTTCCTATATTAAGTGGGTGTACTTCTCATGTCGAACGGTTTTAATTATCGGGATCACTTCTTGTACTTCCTCACGGATGACGAGAATATTTTGTTTTTCTATATTTGGTTTTTAAACAATTTTCTTGCACTTCCGATAATAAGTGGGTGTACTGCTCGTGTCGAATGGTTGTACTTCTCGTCGACTAAAATTTGAACTTCCTCGCGGATAATGGGATTATTTTGTTTTTTTTTCTATGTTTGGATTTTTCAGTTTTCTTGTCTTTCCTATAATATGTGGTTGCACTGCTTGTGTCAAATGGTTGTACTTCTCATCGTCAAATATTTAAAATTCCCCGGGGATGACAAGATTATTTTGTTTTCTCTACAATTGGTCTTTAATCCGATTACCATGTACTCCCTAATCTAGCGAGGTGTACTTCTGTAATATCCCAGGTTTAGAGACGATCGAGGGGTAGAATTTAGGAAGGGTTGTGCATTGCATCGTAAAATCTGGGGAAATTTCGCGCTTTATTGAAAAATTTGCATCTTAGGGGGGACAAGTTTCTCTCTCAACACCATATAGGATTAGGGTTTCGAGAGTGTGATAAACTTGAACCTATCTAATCATCACTTAGGGTTTTTGAGAAGAGAGGGGAACAATTCCCTTTTCAACTTAAGTTGCATGATTGAATTCAAACAAGTTATGTTTGAATTTCAAATTCAAACATCAATTAAGTATTTTATAATTCAAATATGGATAATTCATTAAACAATTAAAGAAATCAAGAATATAAAATAACAAGACATATAATCAAAGCTCATTAGAGAAACCTTGAGCTTTATTGATTCACACACATATTACATTGTCATTTACATTATCCAAATTGAATTATAAATATTACAACACATTACAGAAATGAATAAATGAAAAAGGAAAATAAAAGAATTACAATTAATTATAGAATCCTAAACTAAACAAGTGTATCTTCAAGAATTCTTGATCAACACTTGATCAATCTTCATTTGATCATCCAATTCATCCCTGCAAACAAAAACAACACAGAGAAACAAAAGTTAGGCCTAGTGGCAAAGCCACTTGGCAGATTAGTGAAAATAAGGTAACATTGGTGGATAATACCAAGCCTGCCGAGGGAACCAGGACAGAACCCAAGTCCCAACCTGGGAGCATGCACAGCAGCTCACAAGGCTAGATGCATGCTCTCCACACACAGACCAGGGGAGAAGAACCCCAGGACATGCACTGCTGTCGACCAAAGGAGTGAAGAGAGGGCCAGTATAAAAGCTTTTCACGGCAAACCCTAGAAACCATCGACAGGATCATCCAAGGGTAAGAACAGTAAGAACCCTAGAACAGGAAGAACAACAAAAGCCATCCAAACTATCCAGAGCATCCAGAACAGTTCCACCAAGAACTGTGTTGTTGAGCAAGCCACAAGGAGGGAATCATCCCAATCCAACAGGAGGAGCAGGGCAAGCTTTGATCCTCAACCAGAAGCAAATCCTCTACATCATCACATAAATCTAGGAGCTGGAGTGAGGTATACACAGATGATCATGAGCAAGCAATTGTTTTGCTCATAAATAAGCATATGCATACAGAAGCCTAAAGGGGTAGAATACCCTGTTTGTATCATCACCTGGCTACTAGCCATTTGGTGCAAGCAAATATGGGAATAGCCAGCAGGAAATCATCCAAGGGAACACTGGTTGTGTCAAACTAGTGACACAACCAAGGAAATCCAGCAAGGATTGATCCTATCTAGCCAGCCAAATGCACCTAGCACCTATAGCTAGCTACACCATCAGATAGATAGACAAATCCTTGTCTATTTACATTTTCAACATCAAAAGCTACTGGAAATCCAATCAAGGATCAACCAGAAAGCATATGAGAGCCACAGCAAACCACAGAGGGGGAGCTACCCTTGGACATCATCAAGATGCTGTCAGGGCCACCTCAAACCCACAGACCAACACACCAAGTCACTGCATCATCACCCAATAGGGTTCAGCATGAGCTAGGGTTCCCAACCAGTGGTTGGCATCCCTCTAGCTCCAATATATTAGGCAATAGGATCATCACTGACAAGCAGTTCACCTCATTTATCCATTTAATTAAGCAAGGCCACATAGATAAATGAGATATATAAGCAAACAATGCATCAGGCATTTTCAAATGATCCAGAGGATCACTACAAGCATCAGCAGGTGCTGGAGCAAGCAAGAGCATGCACCAGCACAGGCTTGAGTGCCACACAGACCCAAGGAAGAGCATCAGTGAGACACAAGCATGGAATAGCAGTCAATCATCAAGCAACTGGTGATCATATGATCACCAGGGCTTGACAGTGCATGCCAGAGCATGCTAGAGCCAAGCCTAGCACCAATCCATGAACCATATGAATTAAATAGCCACAGATCATTGATACGTCCAAAACGTATCTATAATTTTTGATTGTTTCATGTTAATATTATGCCTTTGGCGCTTGTTTTTGTATTAAGTTTATGATTTATTTGGACTAACCTATTAATAGTTGCAAAAGTGCATAATGTTCTTGTTTTACACTTTGATGTGTAGGAATTATCAAGAATACAAGAGGAAACCTTGTTGGAGTCGAATTGGAACTTTGCTGAAATCTGTCCCAGAACTGTTTTCGGAGATTGTCTGTTTGACCGTCGAAGATGACCTCCAACGGAGTTGGGTCTGAAGAGGAAGTTGTAGATAATTTTCTTCTGAACGTTCTGGAGTTAAAATTCGTCCCAATCGGAGTTCGGACGCGGCCTGTAGGCCCGTTTTGGTGGAACCCTAAAAGGGGTGACGGAAATCCGAGAAGCTATATAAAGGGAGGAAACCTAACTCGTGGAGAACTCCTCCACCCACGAATTTCCAGCCACCAAAGCCACGTTTTTGCCTCCCCCATGGATCCCATCTCCATGGGCGAGGGCTCCCTTGAAGCCATGAAGGAGAGAGGCTAAGGGGCGGCGCTCCCCAACCTTGCCGGTGGCGGGGAAAGGAGTTCCCCGCGCTGCCCCTCTCCGACGTCTTCACCACCATCTCCATCACCATCTCCTCCTTGTATTCAGTGGTTCATCCTCCCACAAACCTCTGTACCGTCCTATGTAAACATGGTGTTTGATGCTATAATATTTATCCTATGATCTATGTCATGTTTATGTAGGATATTTGTCTTTTGATTGCTTTGTTGAAACTGTCATTTGGTGTCCATTATACTTGTGCGCACATGGATCAACACCATAGGGTTAGTAGTATGTGCAAAAGAAGGGGGGTAGTCCTGCCGGAGTGACAGAAACCTGAGGGCTCAAACCGGTTAGTTGCATGTATGGGAGTAAGAGGACCATAAACTTAAGGCTATGGTTGGGGAAACCTTAATGCATTGTTAGTATTTATGGATGTTTGCTAACAATCCAATCATATAGTACTTGTAATCCCAAGTAGTGGAGCGCTTGTATATTTAGCCTCTCCCACCTTGAAAACTACATCAAAGACAATGAACTAAATGTCTTCACTAATTAATTTTTGACAAAGCCACCATAATTACCACCACTTTTCCACACTCATGGTACTGTTATAATATGGTTACTTAGTGTATCTTATTGCTGCAGCAACTAACATTTAATTTTATGTATTTATTATCTTGCAAAGCTATCTCTCATACTCGTATTGTCACTGTAGTATTATTTCCTAGATGAAGCAAACGCTTAGTGCGCGTAGAGTTGTATCAGTGGTTGATAGAACTTGAGAGAGTACTTATCCTACCTTTAGCTCCTCGTTGGGTTCGACACTCTTACTTATCGAAAAGGCTATACGCGATCCCCTATACTTGTGGGTTATCAAGACCTTTTCTGGCGCCGTTGCGGGGAGCCATAGCGTAGGTTAATGTTCTTGTGTGCACTTGTTTGCTTTATCTCTAAGTAGTTTTGATTTTCAGTTTTAAGTTGTTCTCTATCTTAGTATGGATAGGGAATGCGAATTACAAAAAAAAATTAGTTGTAATTGTTATCTAAACGTTTTCAAAAAGAGAGTGATTGGAAAGATGAGCAATGATTAAGTGGGGTCGACCTTGAACACTTGTGTTCATGCCTATGAAATCAAAGCAAATCTTTCCATGGAAGCTTCTCATCCAAAAATATGTAAATATTGTGTATATACCTCTGTACATAAAAATAAAATGCTAATTGTAGTCTCTAATAGAAAGTTGATGCTAGATTTGAATTTCTGCGCAGGGACAGATTTTTGCTGTCCACCGTTTTGAGCTGTATAGATTCCAGAAAAATTGAAACATTCTGAAAAAATTCAAGCGTGATCCTCAGATATGTACGCAACTTTCATTAGTTTTGACTTTTCTGATTTGAGCTACGTAGATAGGTCTAATAATTCGATCTTTACTAACTGTTCTGTTTGGACAGATTTTGTGCTTCTCTGTAAATAAAATCGTGATAAATCTCAGATTATTATTTTGACCTGAAATTTTTTGTGCATAAACCTGATATTATTACCTGTCTTTCATTAGTTTTGAGTTTCTTCATTTGAGCTACGTAGATATCTCGTTAAGTGTCATCTTTACAGACTGTTCAGTTTTGGCAGATTGTCATGCTTATTTAGTTTTGTACTTATACTCAATGTTTATAATCTTTATTTGATCACTAAATTTTATAAATTGGTTAGTATACAGTAGGTAATCTTCAATTAAACTTGTCAAAGCTTGAACATGAGTGGATTTTATTTAATGAGTACTAACCCTACTAATGAGTTTTGTGAAGTTTTATGTGGATGTAGCTTATAAAATCCAATCGATAAGGCGATATGAGATGAACAAGAAGACGCAAGAGTTCAAGCTTGGGGATGTGTAGGTGCATCCCAAGAACATATTCAATAACATACAATCATCTAAGCTTGGGGATGCCCGAGTCATCCCCTATTCATCAACAAACATGAGGTTATCTCGTTGATACTCTATATTACCCGTCCACATGATATGAATCGTCTTAACGTGTATTATAATTGCTTTTATATGTCTTGGTTTTACCTTTTTTAGTTTTCTTAGGCTTCTTATTTGGTATCTATTGCTTCTTTGCTTTCACTTATAATTTCAAAACAACAAAAATATTTTCTTTTGTTTTGTTTCTTTGTGGGGTTCTTTATTTGGTTGTTACTTTGGGTTTTCCTTTAGAGTTTTCCTTGCTGTAGCTAGCATGTTTAGGTCATGTTTAGCCTCTGGTCTATTAGTTTATAAAAAATAAAATACCAAATTTTATCCATTTAGCTTAGTTGATACATTTCTAAAAAGTGATTTTCTGTTTTTAGAATCTACTGCTCATTGCGTGATTTTTAATGTTTTACTGGTAGTTCTAAAATCACGAAACAATTACTGATTATGTATCACCTAATTATGTGCATGCAAAAAAATTGGCCAAAATTTTGGACATGTTTAAGTGCACCTAATAATTACGTTTTCCAGCTGCTGTTTTTGTGGACAGATTCTGACTTTTGTTGCAAGAGTGGCCTCTTTTCGTTTTCATTTGATTTTTAATGGTTCTTACCTTTTCACTTATAAGTTGGCCACTTAAGCAACTTTTCTGTAACTTACAAACAAAATTTGATTTGGTTTAATAGCAGCACTTTAGAAATATTATCTATTGCACTAATGTCTAACCGCAGAAAAGAATAGGAAAGTTTTTGTGTTGAAGTTTTTCACAGAGAATGAAGGCACACCAGACTCTGAAATATTGAAGAATGGCCAAAGTCATAAGCTTGGGGATGTCCCCGCATCCCTCTTCATCAATAACCCCTCGGTTTGCAAAACTTCAAACTTTGTTTTTTGAGCAACATATAAATTTGACTAAACTTGAAGCGGTTGTATCTTATTATCTATTTATCCTAGCATCAAACACCGGTTACATTAATAAGTGGATCGTCACATATTTTATTTATCTTCTATTTTCAACGTTTACTTGGTTAATGTATATTTGATGAAAATTAAAAAAAGATGTGTGAATGATATTGTTTAGTGGTTATGTTTTCTTATGGATAGTCTCAACTAGCTAATAGTATATATTATGATATTTTGATGTTAACATGCATTGTCCTATTCATAAGATGGTATGGTATTGCGGTGTCCTCCTTTGAATGATTCATTTGAAATTGACTTGGCACATGCTCACGCATGCACATGACTGAAAAACAAAAGTCAATTAAGCCTCGATGATTTACTTTGCTTCATAGTTCTTGTATCACTTTTATGCCTCCGTTAATTTTATTCTGTCGCAAGCATGATTATGACGGTTTTTTCTCTCTTGATTATCGCTTCCCAGTCTATTGCTAGCCTTCACTTGTACTGAGCGGAAATGCTGCTCGTGCATCCAAATCCCTATAAACCAAGTTGTTCCAAAGTATCCATTATAAATACCTATGCATGGCATTCCAAACCATTCCAAGTAAATTTTCATGTGCTACCTTTAAAACCTTCAAAGTACTTCTCAATTTGTGTCAATGTTTTATAGCTCATGAGGAAGTATGTGGTGTTTTATCTTTCAACTTTGTCATTTACTCCTGACAGACTTTCACCAATGGACTAGTGGCATATAGATCCGCTTATCCAATAATTTTGCAAAAAGAGCTGGCAACGGGGTGCCCAGCCCCAATTAATTACAACATTCATTAATAATTCTCTTCACATGTTTTGCCCTGATTTATCAGTAAGCAACTTAAGTTGCAAATAGACACTCCTCCATGGTATGCGAATGTTGGAAGGCACCCGAGAATTCGGTTAGCCATGGCTTGTGAAAGCGAAGGTTGGGAGGAGTGTCACCTATAAATAAAACTAAAGTACATGTGTAAACAAAAGAGAAGAGGGATAATCTACCTTGCTGGTAGAGATAACGTACTTCATGGGAGCCGCTCTTGAAAGTCTGGTTGACAAGGGGATTAGAGTGCCCACTACCATTCGTTGACAACAACAAACACTTCCCAAAACAATTTTACTTCTGTTTTAAAAATAAAAAGCTCTAGCACATGTTAATCCCTGCTTCCCTCTGCGAAGGGCCTATCTTTTACTTTTATGTTGAGTCACCATCCTTTCTTTGAGCACCTTTTTGAGAGCATAACTGTCAGTCTTAGTGTAATATGCTTGTCCCAGAGCGCGGTTAACTGTGGCATAACTTTGATGCTTGTATATTTGATATTCTTACTTCAAGTCTTCACTTGAACTTCAGAGGTGCCTTGGCATTTATGTTTTGCTCCACAATTAAGGGCAAGAGAGATACAGCTCTACCATGCTTTACTATGATCATTACAATCTTGTTGATGTTTATAAATTTCATATTATGAACTCTTAGTTGGTTGATACTTTTCATTAGGTAACATGATTGCTAAGTTTTATTATCCATACATCATGCAATTGTTAAAGACCTGATCACAGCATTTACAATCAAAACTTATTTTGTTATCATTTACCTACTCGAGGACGAGCAGGAATTAAGCTTGGGGATGTTGATACGTCCAAAATGTATCTATAATTTTTGATTGTTTCATGTTAATATTATGCCTTTGGCGCTTGTTTTTGTATTAAGTTTATGCTTTATTTGGACTAACCTATTAATAGTTGCAAAAGTGCACAATGTTCTCGTTTTACACTTTGATGTGTAGGAATTATCAAGAATACAAGAGGAAACCTTGTTGGAGTCAAATTGGAACTTTGCTGAAATCTATCCCAGAACTGTTTTCGGAGATTGTCTGTTTGACCCTCGAAGATGACCTCCAACGGAGTTGGGCCTGAAGAGGAAGTTGTAATAATTTTCTTTTGAACGTTCTGGAGTTAATATTCGGCCCAATCGGAGTTCGTACGCGGCCTGTAAGTCCATTTTGGTGGAACCCTAAAAGGGGTGACGGAAATCCGAGAAGCTATATAAAGGGAGGAAACCTAACTCGTGGAGGACTCCTCCACCCACGAATTTCCAGCCACCAAAGCCACGTTTTTCCTCCCCCATGGATCCCATCTCCATGGGGAGGGCTCCCTCGAAGCCATGAAGGAGAGAGGCTAAGGGGCGTCGCTCCCCAACCTTGCCGGCGGCGGGGAAAGGAGTTCCCTGCGCTGCCGGCGCCGCCGCCGCCCTGCGCCGCCGCGCTGCCCCTCTCCGACGTCTTCACCGCCATCTCCATCACCATCTCCTCCTTGTATTCAGTGGTTCATCCTCCCACAAACCTCTGTACCGTCCTATGTAAACATGGTGTTTGATGCTATAATATTTATCCTATGATCTATGTCATGTTTATGTAGTATATTTGTCTTTTTATTGCTTTGTTGAATGTCTATGGTTCATTAGAGTTGTATGTAGATATGGTATTGTCCTTTGTTGTCCATTATACTTGTGCGCGCATGGATCAACACCATAGGGTTAGTAGTATGTGCAAAAGAAGGGGGGTAGTCCTGCCGGAGTGACAGAAACCTGAGGGCTCAAACCGGTTAGTTGCATGTATGGGAGTAAGAGGACCATAAACTTAAGGCTATGGTTGGGGAAACCTTAATGCATTGTTAGTATTTACGGATGTTTGCTAACAATCCAATCATATAGTACTTGTAATCCCAAGTAGTGGAGCGCTTGTATATTTAGCCTCTCCCACCTTGAAAACTACATCAAAGACAATGAACTAAATGTCTTCACTAATTAATTTTGGACAAAGCCACCATAATTACCACCACTTTTCCACACTCATGGTACTGTTAGAATATGGTTACTTAGTGTATCTTATTGCTGCAGCAACTAACATTTAATTTTATGTATTTATTATCTTGCAAAGCTATCTCTCATACTCGTATTGTCACTGTAGTATTATTTCCTAGATGAAGCAAACGCTTAGTGCGCGTAGAGTTGTATCAGTGGTTGATAGAACTTGAGAGAGTACTTATCCTACCTTTAGCTCCTCGTTGGGTTCGACACTCTTACTTATCGAAAAGGCTATACGCGATCCCCTATACTTGTGGGTTATCAAGACCTTTTCTGGCGCCGTTGCCGGGGAGCCATAGCATAGGTTAATGTTCTTGTGTGCACTTGTTTGCTTTATCTCTAAGTAGTTTTGATTTTCAGTTTTAAGTTGTTCTCTATCTTAGTATGGATAGGGAATGCGAATTACAAAAAAAATATTAGTTGTATCCAGAAGCACACCATCAAGGGATGGAGCTGTCTAGCCAACAACCATGCTCAATAGAGCATTTCCATGAATCATAGCACAATGAACAGCACACCAGAGGCACTGGTTCTTGCAGAATGCAAGGATTACTCACAGTAATCAAGCCAGGGGCCAAAAAATGAATACACATGATAGCCTAGCAGCAGCAGCAATAGCAGGAGCAACCTAATAGGCCATGAGCATCACAGAATGCTCATGAGCAAGTGCACATGAGCTACAACAACAAGAATGGCAAGCACACAAGCATAAGCCAGATAGAAGAGAGCACCAGCACAAGCACATCAATAGAGCTAGGTCATGGCAGTAGCGCAATAGCAATAGCAGCAGCATCACGCACAGCAGCAGCAAGCATAGCAGTAGCAGCTAGTAGAGCAGTAGCAGCAGCACGGCATGATCTCTACATGAGGAGGAGCAGCCGCAGCTCAAGCTAGAAGAAGGAGGAGGAACGGATGAGAGAGAGAAGGAGAAGGGCACTTACAGGCGAGCAGACGAGGAACGCGGCCATGGCAGCCACGGCGGCACACGCCGGGGGCACGACGGCGCCAGGCCTAGCCTGGGCAGGCCACGGCAACGCCGCAACGCCCAGAGCCACCATGGCAGGGCTCACGGCGGTGCCACAACACCAGGAACGCCGGCGGGCAGCGAATCGCCGCGGATCCGTGCGGCCGTCTTGCAGAGGAGTTGGGGACGAGCAGAGACATCGACGAATCCCAGATCGACGCGGACCGATAGGTGCGTCGTCAAGCGGCGGTTCATCCGCGACCCATCTCGTCGCCGGAGATGGCCGGAGGCGGCCGGGATAAATCGGCGACGGTGACCGCGGATCGCCAGAGCGTGCGGGGAGAGCTAGGGTTAGGACGAGACAGCGTCTACGGGCGCAACTGGGTCGGTTGGACCGAGCCCAACGGGCTGGTCCAACCTAACCAGCTCGGGCCACCTGACAGGTGGGACCCGAGGGAATTTTGGTCATTTCATAAATGACCATTTAAGTGAATCTTTCCGGAATTTTTATAAAATAAATATAGCTCTAAAAAATAAATAAAAATAGGTAAACCACTCAGAATAAAATTCTGTATCATAATAAAATATGAAATGGAATCGAGACAAATAAAATTGAGTTATAATTAAATGCAAAGAATAAATATTATAATAATCATTAAAAATAACACCTCATATTTTTAATGATAAAAATTAGTCCATAAATTCTTTTGGGCTTAAAAACACCTTGGCAATATTCCAAGGTAGTATTTTACTCTTAAAGGAGTATCCTTAAAATTATTCATAGTAATCACCTCTGACATGAAATAATAAAAACACCGAGAAGGGGGGACCAAACCCTAAAAAGCTGAAAGCATGCATAATTGCTTCTTTAACCATTGCCCTTATCGGACAATGATGCTTCTTTCAGAAATAGAGGACCAGGGTCAGTCCAAAACATCCAACTGCACTACATTGCAGCCGCAAGGCAAGTTCGTCGCTTGCTCATGTCAATTTGAGTATTTTTTACCAAATTACTTGCAAAGTAGTATCCTTATCACTCTTGCATGAAAAGTAAAATTGCTATCTTCATAATTATGAATATGACTAAGTGGTGGGCAATGGAACCATGGTATGAGTTTGGTGGAGGTTCCATTGCAAGGATTTATATCCATCTAGGATTAAACAACAAATGTCGTCCAGTGATTCTTGTGCCGTAAGACTCGTTGATGTCTACGGGTGCTTCTATTCTTGTAGACAGTGTTGGGCCTCCAAGAGCAGAGGTTTGTAGAACAGAAGCAAGTTTCCCTTAAGTGGATCACCCAAGGTTTATCGAACTCAGGGAGGAAGAGGTCAAAGATATTCCTCTCAAGCAACCCCTGCAATCACGATACAAGAAGTCTCTTGTGTCCCCAACACACCTAATACACTTGTCGGATGTATAGGTGCACTAGTTCGGCGAAGAGATAGTGAGATGCAAATGATATGGATGAATATGAGTGGCAATAGCAATCTGAATAAATTATGGCAGCGAGTAAACATGCAACGGAACAGTAAACAAACAGAGATTCGATGTTTAGAAACAAGGCCTGGGGATCCTACTTTCACTAGTGGACACTCTCAACATTGATCACATAATAAAACCACTCTACACTCTCTTGTTGGATGATGAACACCACTAATTGTGTAGGGCTACAAGAGCACCTCAATGCCGGAGTTAACAAGCTCCACAACATTCGATATTCATATTTAAATAACCTTAGAGTGCATGATAGACCAACGCAATCACACCGAGAACTAACATAGCTTGCACACCGTCACCGACAGACTATGAAAGGGGGAATAAATTGCATCAATACCATCATAGTAATAGTTAACTTCATAATCTACAAGAGATCACAATCATAAACTACGCCAAGTACTACACGATGCACACACTATCACCATTACACCGTGGAGGAGGAATAGAATACTTTAATAACATCACTAGAGTAACACATAGATGATATTCAACTAGATCACAAAGAGAGAGATGAACCACATAGCTACAGCAGAGCCCTCAGCCCGGGGGGTGAATTACTCCCTCCTCATCATGGAGACAGCGATGACGGTGAAGATGGCGATGGAGATGGCGGTGGAGACGACTTCGGGGGCAATTCCCCGTCCCGGCAGGGTGCCGGAACAGAGACTTCTGTCCCCCGAATTGGAGTTTCGCGATGGCGGCGGCTCTGGAAGGTTTTCTCGGGTTTCGTCAATCGTGGTAGGGTTTTCGCGACGGAGACCTTAAGTAGGCGGAAGGGCAGCCTCGGAGGGGGCCTGGTGGGCCCACACACTAGGGGGGCGCCCCACCCCTTGGCCACGCCGCCCTGGCGTGTGGGGCCCCCCTGGCTCCTCTCCGGTACTTCTTCGATGCACTGGAACCTTCCGGGAAAAATAAGGTGCTGGGCATTGATTTCGTCCGATTCCGAGAATATTTCCTTACTAGGATTTCTGAAACGAAAAACAACAGAAAACAACAACTGGCCCTTCGGCATCTCGTCAATAGGTTAGTTCCGGAAAACGCATAAAATCATCATAAAGTGTGAACAAAACATGTAGGTATTGTCATAAAACAAGCATGGAACATAAGAAATTATCGATACGTTTGAGACGTATCAAGCATCCCTAAGCTTAGTTCCTACTCGCCCTCGAGTAGGTAAACGATAACAAGGATAATTTCTGAAGTGACATGCTACTAACATAATCTTGATCATACAATTGTAAAGCATATGAGATGAATGCAGCGATTCAAAGCAATAGTAAAGACAATGAGTAAACAACTGAATCATATAGCAAAGACTTTTCATGAATAATACTTTCAAGACAAGCATCAATAGGACTTGCATAAGAGTTACTCATAAAGCAATAGATTCAAAGTAAAGGCATTGAAGCAACACAAAGGAAGATATAAGTTTCAGCAGTTGCTTTCAACTTCAACATGTATATCTTATGGATAAATGTCAACACAAAGTAATATAACAAGTGCAATAGGTAAACATGTAAGAATCAATGCACACAGTTGACACAAGTGTTTGCTTCTAAGATAGAAAGAATAGGCAAACAGACTCAACAATAAAGTAGAAGATAGGCCCTTCGCAGAGGGAAGCATTGATTACTATATTTGTGCTAGAGCTTTTCATTTTGAAAACAAGAAACAATTTTGTCAACGGTAGTAATAAAGCATATGTGTTATGTATAAGACATCTTATAAGTTGCAAGCCTCATGCATAGTATACTAATAGTGCTCGCACCTTGTCCTAATTAGCTTGGATTAACACGGATTATCATTGCATAGCATATGTTTCAACCAAGTGTCACAAAGGGGTACCTCTATGCCGCCTGTACAAAGGTCTAAGGAGAAAGCTCGCATTGGATTTCTCGCTTTTGATTATTCTCAACTTAGACATTCATACCGGGACAACATAGACAACAGATAATGGACTCCTCTTTAATGCGAAGCATTCAACAACAGCTTAAAATTCTCATAAGAGATTGAGGATTAGTTGTCCACACTCGAAACTTCCACCATGAATCATGGCTTTAGTTAGCGGCCCAATGTTCTTCTCTAACAGTATGCATACTCAAACCATTTGATCATGAAAATCGCCCTTACTTCAGACAAGACGAACATGCATAGCAACTCACATGATATTCAACAAAGGTAAAAGTTGATGGCGTCCCCAGAAACATGGTTACCGCTCAACAAGCAACTTATTAAGAAATAAGACACATAAGTACATATTCTTCACCACAATAGTTTTTAAGGCTACTTTCCCATGAGATATATATTGCAAAGACAAAGAACAGAATTTTAAAGGTAGGACTCAAGTAATTTACTTTGGAATGGCGGAGAAATACCATGTGGTAGGTAGGTATGGTGGACACAAATGGCATGGTTATTGGCTCAAGGATTTGGATGCATGAGAAGAATTCCTCTCAATACACGGCTAGGCTAGCAAGGTTGTTTGAAGCAAACTCAAGTATAAAAGGTGCAGCAAAGCTCACATATGAACATATTGTAACTATTATAAGACTTTACATTGTCTCCTTGTTGTTCAAACACCTCGACCGAGAAAATATCTAGACTCTAGAGATCAATCATGCAAACCAAATTTTAACAAGCTCTATGTAGTTATTCATTAATGGGTACAAGGTACATGATGCAAGAGCTTAAACATGATCTATATGAGCACAACAATTGCCAAGTATCACATTATTCAAGACATTATACCATTTACCACATGCAGCATTTTCTGTTTCCAACCATATAACAATTAACGAAGCAGTTTCAACCTTCGCCATGAACATTAAAAGCTAAGAACACATGTGTTCATATGAACCAGCGGAGCGTGTCTCTCTCCCACACAAGCATTTATTCAGAGAATGAAAATAACAAACGAAAATAAAAGCACACGGACGCTCCAAGTAAAGTACATAAGATGTGACTGAATAAAAATATAGTTTCAAGAGAAATGACCTGATAAGTTGTCGATGAAGAAGGGGATGCCTTGGGCATCCCCAAGCTTAGATGCTTGAGTCTTCTTAAAATATCCAGGGATGAACCACGGGGGCATCCCCAAGCTTAGACTTTTCACTCTTCTTGATCATAGTATACCAGCCTCCTCTCTTGACCCTTGAAAACTTCCTCCACACCAAACTCAAAACAAACTCATTAGAGGGTTAGTGCATAATCAAAAATTCACATGTTCAGAGGTGACACAATCATTCTTAACACTTCTGGACATTGCTCAAAGCTACTGGAAGGTAATGGAACAAAGAAATCCATCTAACACAGCAAAAGCGGCAATGCGAAATAAAAGGTAGAATCTATCAAAACAGAGCAGTCCGTAAAGACGAATTTTAAAGAGGCACCAGACTTGCTCAGATGAAAATGCCCAAATTGAATGAAAGTTGCGTACATATCTGAGGATCACGCACGTAAATTGGCAGATTTTTCTGAGTTACCTACAGAGAGGCATATTGAAATTCGTGACAGCAAGAAATCTGTTTCTGCGCAGCAATCCAAATCTAGTATTGACTTTACTATCAAAGACTTTACTTGGCACAACAAATGCAATAAAATAAAGATAAGGAGAGGTTGCTACAGTAGTAACAACTTCCAAGACTCAAATATAAAACAAAATTGTTGTATTAAAATAAACACATGGGTTATCTCCCAAGAAGTTCTTTCTTTATAGCCATTAAGATGGGCTCAGCAGTATTAATGATGCTCACATAAGGATGAAAGTTGAAGCAAAGGGAGCATCAAAAAGCAAGTATGAAACAAATTTAAGCCTAACCCACTTCCTATGGGAAGGAATCTTGTACACAAATAAATTCATGAGGAGCAAAGTGACAAGCATAGGAAGATAAAACACGAGTAACTTCAAGATTCTCAACATAAAGAGGGGAAACTTAATTTTATTAAGATGCATATAACCGTGTTTCCCTCTCTCATAATAACTTTCAGTAGCATCATTGATGAAATCCACAATATACCCATCACTTAAAACATTCTTATCATGGTTCATATGCATAAAAGTATCATTAATTTTGGCATAAGAAGAGTTCTTCTCATTAATAGTAATTGGAGCAAGATTATTATCAAGAATTTGAACATGGTAAACAAGTTGCATATTAAGGGAATTGTTTTTAGCAATCCAATCATAACTATGACAAGTTTCATAAGGATAGTTGTAACCTATATCATAGCATTCTTTATAATAATCATCAAAGATTGGAGGCATAGTGTCATCATAAGAAATAGAATAGTTATCTTTCACAGTATGCTCATCTGTGACCATACCATCGTTGTTACTAGAAGGAGATGTATCAAACATATAATGATCAGTAGCAAAAGGATTTTCAAACACCTCATCCCCAAGCTTAGAGCTTTCTATATCATTATGGGAGGAAGCGTGGATAGTACTGATACTATGGCAATTATTAACATCATCATTTTCAGAATTAGTTTCCCAGAGATTTCCAATATCAAAAGTAGTGTGCTCTTTCAAATCATGATCACTAATGTAGTAAAGGGCATAGGAAGATCATTGTACTCAGATTCATTATCATAATAATCATTAGGAGCAACATACTTACGGTTACCTATCGTTATCTCATACACGTGGGGATATGTCGTTACCTCTTTCTCTTTATTCCCCTTCTTCTTCTTCTTCGTTCCCTTCTTCTTCTTCTTCTTCTTCTTCTTCTCTTCCTTCTCGTCACCTTCTTTAGCAGGGAGAGACTTGATGAGGGGCTCCTCCACATAACCTGATTTGTTTCCAGAAACAATAGAAGAAACTTGGGAGGATTCCTCCTTTTCATTAATAAGTTCAAAACACACAGCGGTCCTATCATATTTTGGAAAAGTGTCATATTCTAAAATATTTTGTATGTAAGTATTTGTATGGCCATTATCAATGCAATAAGAAAAACACCCACGCAGGACATCATCAATATCAAGATCACTCATATGTAACAAAGAGATTTTTCTCGATAACTCTTCACACCACAAAAATAGAGTAAGTTCATCATGCCGATTAGGAGTAATTTCATCATCACAATACAAATTTGCAGCACTCATGGGGTTCGAATTATCATTGGAGGAGCATTGAAAATTAAAATGACCCACTATATGGCAAAGTTCACAAATAAAAGGATAGCGGGCACAAACTTTTTTACCAAGATCATCTAGAGCCCTAGACCACTTTCTAGTTTTTTCATTAATATGGTGGATACAATATTCATCTTCGATTTGATTAATTCCACAGGGTCTATGCATTCCACAAAAATTAACATGCTTATAAGAAACGAAGTTTGGGCATGTTCATTGCAATCATTAATAACAGTTTCATCCTTCATGCAAGTGTCTTTAAAAGGTTCATGATACTTATCAAAATTCTTCCTAGGCAATTCAAAATGAGAGGCAAAAGCTTTATAAAGATTTGCAACAACTTGAGAGTCAAGACCATAAGTAGCACTCATACTTCGAATTTTATCGGTATCCATAAAAGTTTCAATGCATTCATAATCATAATTTATACCCGACTCTTTACCTTTGTTGTTCTCCCATCCTTCAGTATTCTCCTGAATCCGATCAAGAAGGTCCCTTTTAAACTCTTCTTCATTGCGTGTAAATGATCCAGAACAAGTAGTATCTAGCAAGGTTTTATCTTGAAAAGAAAGTCTTCCATAGAAATTATCAATGATGATATTACCAGGAAGCTCATGATTGGGGCATTTGAGCATTAAAGACTTCAATCTCCCCCATGCTTGGGCAATACTCTCTCCATCATGAGGCCAGAAATTATATATGCGGTTCCGGTCTTTGTGAATTTCACTTGGAGCGATATCCTTCCAATCAAGAGAATGCCTATCCTTCAGCAGTTTGTACCAATGTGCCGCTTTACCAGACAGCGACATAGAGAATAGTTTCTTCTTCACTTCATCCATAGAGATACCTGCACACATGAATAACCCGCATATTTCATGCAAAAACAGTAAATGATCTCCAGGATAGACAGTTCCATCCCCTTCATAGCGGTTATCCATAACACGTTCAAGAATATTCATAGGTATTTTATACTGAATACTTTCAGCAGGTGGATTTAAAGTATCATAAGCATTATTAGAGTTATCGCATATGGGAGATAAAGCATTATCAGAGCAAAATATTTCTTCCAAAGCTGAGGAGCAAAAAAGATTATTTTTATATAAACTAGCTTCCCCAAGCTTAGACTTCTCCATAGCATTAGCAGTAATTGCATTCATACTAATAACATTTCTATTATCATGTAGATAAGGTTCCATAGGTTTTTTAATTTTCGCATCAAACAATTCATATCTTAGCTCAGGAAATAGATTAAAAAGCTCATTGTTGTTTTCCATTATGCCTAACTAGTGAAAAATAAAAACAAGAAACAAAAAGATGCAATTGCAGGATCTAAAGGAAATAGCTTCGAACACACACACAACAGCAACAGAAAAGTACTTAGTTATGGGACCGGAGTATGAGTGCCTTTTACCTTTCCTCCCCGGCAACGGCGCCAGAAAAGTGCTTAGTTGCCGGGGTTCGGTGTGTGAGTGCCTTTTACCTTTCCTCCCCGGCAACGGCGCCAGAAAAGTGCTTGATGTCTACGGGTGCTTCTATTCTTGTAGACAGTGTTGGGCCTCCAAGAGCAGAGGTTTGTAGAACAGCAGACGAAGTTTCCCTTAAGTGGATCACCCAAGGTTTATCGAACTCAGGGAGGAAGAGGTCAAAGATATTCCTCTCAAGCAACCCCGCAATCACGATACAAGAAGTCTCTTGTGTCCCCAACACACCTAATACACTTGTCAGATGTATAGGTGCACTAGTTCGGCGAAGAGATAGTGAGATGCAAATGATATGGATGAATATGAGTGGCAATAGCAATCTGAATAAATTATGGGAGCGAGTAAACATGCAACGGAACAGTAAACAAACGGAGATTCGATGTTTAGAAACAAGGCCTAGGGATCCTACTTTCACTAGTGGACACTCTCAACATTGATCACATAATAAAACCACTCTACACTCTCTTGTTGGATGATGAACACCACTAATTGTGTAGGGCTACAAGAGCACCTCAATGCCAGAGTTAACAAGCTCCACAACATTCGATATTCATATTTAAATAACCTTAGAGTGCATGATAGACCAACGCAATCACACCGAGAACTAACATAGCATGCACACCGTCACCGATAGTACTATGAAAGGGGGAATAAATTGCATCAATACCATCATAGTAATAGTTAACTTCATAATCTACAAGAGATCACAATCATAAACTACGCCAAGTACTACACGATGCACACACTGTCACCATTACACCGTGGAGGAGGAATAGAATACTTTAATAACATCACTAGAGTAACACATAGATGATATTCAACTAGATCACAAAGAGAGAGATGAACCACATAGCTACAGCAGAGCCCTCAGCCCCGGGGGTGAATTACTCCCTCCTCATCATGGAGACAGCGATGGCGGTGAAGATGCCGATGGAGATGGCGGTGGAGACGACTCCGGGGGCAATTCCCCGTCCCGGCAGGGTGCCGGAACAGAGACTTCGGTCCCCCGAATTGGAGTTTCGCGATGGCGGTGGCTCTGGAAGGTTTTCTCGGGTTTCGTCAATCGTGGTAGGGTTTTCGCGACGGAGACCTTAAGTAGGCGGAAGGGCAGCCTCGGAGGGGCCTGGTGGGCCCACACACTAGGGGGCGCGCCCCACCCCTTGGCCGCGCCGCCCGGCGTGTGGGGCCCCCCGGCTCCTCTCCGGTACTTCTTCGATGCACTCGGAACCTTCCGGGAAAAATAAGGTGCTCGGGCATTGATTTCGTCCGATTCCGAGAATATTTCCTTACTAGGATTTCTGAAACGAAAAACAGCATAAAACAACAGAACTGGCCCTTCGGCATCTCGTCAATAGGTTAGTTCCGGAAAACGCATAAAATCATCATAAAGTGTGAACAAAACATGTAGGTATTGTCATAAAACAAGCATGGAACATAAGAAATTATCGATACGTTTGAGACGTATCAAGCATCCCCAAGCTTAGTTCCTACTCGCCCTCAAGTAGGTAAACGATAACAAGGATAATTTCTGAAGTGACATGCTACTAACATAATCTTGATCATACAATTGTAAAGCATATGAGATGAATGCAGCGATTCAAAGCAATAGTAAAGACAATGAGTAAACAACTGAATCATATAGCAAAGACTTTTCATGAATAATACTTTCAAGACAAGCATCAATAGGACTTGCATAAGAGTTACTCATAAAGCAATAGATTCAAAGTAAAGGCATTGAAGCAACACAAAGGAAGATATAAGTTTCAGCAGTTGCTTTCAACTTCAACATGTATATCTTATGGATAAATGTCAACACAAAGTAATATAACAAGTGCAATAGGTAAACATGTAAGAATCAATGCACACAGTTGACACAAGTGTTTGCTTCTAAGATAGAAAGAATAGGCAAACTGACTCAACAATAAAGTAGAAGATAGGCCCTTCGCAGAGGGAAGCATTGACTACTATATTTGTGCTAGAGCTTTTCATTTTGAAAACAAGAAACAATTTTGTCAACGGTAGTAATAAAGCATATGTGTTATGTATAAGACATCTTATAAGTTGCAAGCCTCATGCATAGTATACTAATAGTGCTCGCACCTTGTCCTAATTAGCTTGGATTAACACGGATTATCATTGCATAGCATATGTTTCAACCAAGTGTCACAAAGGGGTACCTCTATGCCGCCTCGTACAAAGGTCTAAGGAGAAAGCTCGCATTGGATTTCTCGCTTTTGATTATTCTCAACTTAGACATTCATACCGGGACAACATAGACAACGGATAATGGACTCCTCTTTAATGCGAAGCATTCAACAACAGCTTAAAATTCTCATAAGAGATTGAGGATTAGTTGTCCACACTCGAAACTTCCACCATGAATCATGGCTTTAGTTAGCGGCCCAATGTTCTTCTCTAACAGTATGCATACTCAAACCATTTGATCATGAAAATCGCCCTTACTTCGGACAAGACGAACATGCATAGCAACTCACATGATATTCAACAAAGGTAAAAGTTGATGGCGTCCCCGAAACATGGTTACCGCTCAACAAGCAACTTATTAAGAAATAAGACACATAAGTACATATTCTTCACCACAATAGTTTTTAAGGCTACTTTCCCATGAGCTATATATTGCAAAGACAAAGAATAGAATTTTAAAGGTAGCACTCAAGTAATTTACTTTGGAATGGCGGAGAAATACCATGTGGTAGGTAGGTATGGTGGACACAAATGGCATGGTTATTGGCTCAAGGATTTGGATGCATGAGAAGAATTCCTCTCAATACACGGCTAGGCTAGCAAGGTTGTTTGAAGCAAACTCAAGTATAAAAGGTGCAGCAAAGCTCACATATGAACATATTGTAACTATTATAAGACTTTACATTGTCTCCTTGTTGTTCAAACACCTCGACCAGAAAATATCTAGACTCTAGAGATCAATCATGCAAACCAAATTTTAACAAGCTCTATGTAGTTATTCATTAATGGGTACAAGGTACATGATGCAAGAGCTTAAACATGATCTATATGAGCACAACAATTGCCAAGTATCACATTATTCAAGACATTATACCATTTACCACATGCAGCATTTTCTCGTTTCCAACCATATAACAATTAACGAAGCAGTTTCAACCTTCGCCATGAACATTAAAAGCTAAGAACACATGTGTTCATATGAACCAGCGGAGCGTGTCTCTCTCCCACACAAGCATTTATTCAGAGAACGAAAATAACAAACGAAAATAAAAGCACACAGACGCTCCAAGTAAAGTACATAAGATGTGACTGAATAAAAATATAGTTTCAAGAGAAATGACCTGATAAGTTGTCGATGAAGAAGGGGATGCCTTGGGCATCCCCAAGCTTAGATGCTTGAGTCTTCTTAAAATATCCAGGGATGAACCACGGGGTGATCCCCAAGCTTAGAATTTTCACTCTTCTTGATCATAGTATACCAGCCTCCTCTATTGACACTTGAAAACTTCCTCCACACCAAACTCAAAACAAACTCATTAGAGGGTTAGTGCATAATAAAAAATTCACATGTTCAGAGGTGACACAATCATTCTTAATACTTCTGGACATTGCTCAAAGCTACTGGAAGGTAATGGAACAAAGAAATCCATCCAACACAGCAAAAGAGGCAATGCAAAATAAAAGGCAGAATCTATCAAAACAGAACAGTCTGTTGTACTACTCTGAGGGATCTAATATTTGTGTATTGGTACTTCGCACATGTTATGTCAACGACTGGCATACTACAACATGCAGTGGTATGCAGGGTCACCACAGTTGGTATCAGAGCAAAAGCTTTGACCTTAGGTTGGAACCTAGTAGATGGGACTAAATGTTAGGAGTCAAATAGGATTAGTAAAGAATTCTCTAAAAATATGGTGTCTATTCACTTGAGAATAAAACAATCATATCTTTTAGTGCGATAATTATTTATTATCACTATTATGACGCATTATTACTAATATAATATTCTTTCTTATCTACAGCCAACTATGGCCAGTTCACGTGCCGGACATAACGTGAAAGTGAAGGAATCCACGTTGGATGACTACAACAGGGGACTTGCGGATATACTCCGAGCCATGTTACTCGAGTTTGGGTGTGATCCCCAAATCCGAGTAAT
Source organism: Lolium rigidum (assembly GCF_022539505.1). NCBI lineage: Eukaryota > Viridiplantae > Streptophyta > Magnoliopsida > Poales > Poaceae > Lolium > Lolium rigidum. Next base: position 173,088,752 of record NC_061508.1, read on the forward strand.
GAAGTACATGTATTACGATGGTACAGTACTGGCGAAGTGTAGGGTAGGACTACAGCTACCAGAAGCCTTAGGGTTGAGTGTAGTTATGCCTGCGGGAGAGGCTAGGACCATCCGAACAGCCTACCACATAGCCATAATGAGAGCCATCACAGATATTCGTGAGCACAAGACTAAGGATATTATAGGCTCTGAATTTGCACACATTCCTCATATGGAGGAGGACGATGATCCGACTCTAAATCATTTTAAATTTGCCAAAAGAAAGCCTGCAGAAGCCGCTAAGTACATGGATAACTGTAGGATCCTTCTGACCTTGTACTTTCAGTTGAATCGACACTTGTCGGGGGCAATTGATACAATGTTAGAAGAGTTTACACAGCCAAAGGAGGAGTCCAAAGGCAAGGAGCCAATGGAGAGTGATCCACCCACACCAGTTTTCTCAACTGGTGATTATATCCACATAGATACCCCAGAACCACAGCCAACACCACAAACACCTAGGTTTTTCGCTAGTAGTTCATATGGTGGATATGAGGGAGGAGAAGAATCCGAGAACAACCAACGCTCGGAGACTCCAATTGAGAACTCCACTGGATGGCGTTGGTGATCGTTCATGGGTACGGAGGAGGATCCGGTGAGATGTGATCCGGAGATAGACCAGGACGTAGTAGACCAATACCAGAATCATCACTATGATTCCGGTGATTACCAGGAGTATCCCATCGTGATAGAGTCCGATTCCGAAGGAGGGAAGGCACATAGGGTGTGCAAGGGGGAAGGTTCGCGAAGCAAGGGTAGGCGTGGACCCTTTGATATGAACACCTCAGAGCACACCGGAAACGTGTCCACTGGAGAGGAGTATCCCATGGGGGATGCTTATGCATCACTGAATGATCATTTTATGATGACAAATTTCTCCTTGATATCATCCTCTGACTCGGACTATCAGCCTACTGGGAGGCCATATATTCCAAACACTATCAGGAGGACGACACGTTCGGCCGGATGGGTGCCTGGGATGTATCAGGAATGAAGCCACGAGTAGTGACCACCAAAGGAGGCGAGGCTGCAATACTGTTGTACCATATGTATTGTAGTATGTAATGTTTTAATAAGTTGTAATTACTTACAATAAGTGAGTTTGACTCACATTACTTTGAGTATTGTAATAAACCGCTTAAGTATGTATATACATGTTATATGTTTGGTATGATTTGCATTTGCTTCTTGATTTCCATTGCGTGACTAATTCTGTGCACAAGGTTGAGCTCAGAAAACTTGCGCATGGAGTAATTATGAGTACCACTTTGTGTTGCAGAACTAGGGGGTGATGTCTGGAGCGACGGGCGAGGAGAGTGAAGCACCGCGCCTCGAGCGCGAGGCCAAACAAAAGGAAGAGGCAGATGAACCTGCGAGGAATCAGTTTCCACCACCACCACCACCGATGATGCAACAAAACTTTCTCCAGTACATGCAGATGCTGGAGGAAAGGCAAAGTGCAACTATGGAGCAGCAAAATAAATTCTTTCAAGAGTTGCTGCAACAGAATAGGGTGGAGAGGCCAGAGAACCAGGGAGTTACTCTGTCGGACTTCCAGAACACCAAGCCAATATCATTTGCATACGCCCCGGAGCCAATGGACGCAGAAGATTGGTTGATGGACACTGAGCGCAAGCTCAAAACTGTTGGATGCACAGACTTGGAGAAGGTCAAATATGCTACACACTTACTGTGTGGACCCGCTGCATCTTGGTGGGATAACATCGTTGCCGTATACCCAGCTGAGAAGGTATTCACCTGGGAAGAGTTCAAACAGAAGTTCAGGGAATCCAATGTCCCTGAGAGTATAGTTGAATTGAAGCGTCGAGAGTTCGAGAGTCTCGAACAGAAGGACAAGGCCATTCTGACTTATGTCAGAGAGTTCTCAGGGCTATCCAGATATGGCAGTGAGGAGGTTAACACTGAAGATAAAATAAAGAAAAGGTTCATGGGAGGATTGAATCCTCAGTTCAAGGTGCAGCTCGGAATGTTGAGAGCCACTGAGTTCCATGAGTTGGTGGATGCAACCATCACTCTCGAAGATGATTTCAAACAACTTCAAGAAGATAAGAGGAAGAAGGCCAAGTTTGAGCCTAAGAAGTACATCAGTAACAAGCCCAACACCAGCTTGAGTTTCAAGCCTCGATACAACAACAATAACAATAATAACAGGAGGAACCAAGTATTCCACTCTGCAAACCAGATTGTTTGCCGTATCTGTGGAATGAAGGGACATTACTCCAAGGACTGCATGAGGCCCAAAGTGATTTTCTTTGGTTGTCGCCAGGAGGGGCACATGCTGAAGGATTGCCCCAATAGAAAGAATGGAGGTGGACAATCAGGAGGAGGTGGGAGTCGAAGTGGGAATTCCGGAGGGAACTGGAAAAATAAGAAGCCCTTCGGAAAGTTAAACTGCACTAGTCTGGAGGAGGTGATAAACTCAGATAAAGCAGTCATAGTTATGCTTCAGATACTCACTCATCCGGGCAAAGTACTTTTTGATACTGGTGCAACCACATCATTCATTTCTCAGCAATTCATCATCAAACAAGGGATTAATTGCACTAAGTTAGAAACATCAAGTACCATACTATCTGCGGGGGGAATGATCTTAGTTACCCACATTAAGCAAGAGCAGGTCATCATGATCCGTAGATGTGCGTTTGATGCAGACCTGTTCGTTCTACCTATGAAGGACATAGATGTCATTCTTGGTATGAACTGGTTAGAGGAGAATGGAGCCTTCATAGATTGTGCCAATAAGACAGTGTCTTTGAAAAGTCCAGATGGAGGAAGAATGATCTATCAAGGAGACAAGCACACTCAGATTGAGGTTGAGCTACAGTTGAACAATATGAAGGAGATGAAACTCGAGGACATACCTATAGTCAATGAATTCCAAGATGTTTTCCCGAAGGAGTTACCTGGAATGCCACCAGATCGGGAGATAGAGTTTACCATTGACCTAATTCCAGGAACAACCCCGATTGCTAAGGCACCATACAAGATGGGACCTAATGAGTTGAAGGAAATCAAAGAGCAATTAGACAACTTGGAACATAAATGATTTATACAGGAAAGTATATCACCTTGGGGATCACCAGTTATTTTTGTGAACAAAAGAGATGGAGGCCGAAGGATGTGCGGAGATTACCGGAACTTGAACAATGTTACTATCAAGAACAAGTATCCACTTCCCAGAATAAAAGATCTATTTGATCAAGTTAGAGGAGCAAGAGTCTTTTCCAAGATTGATCTGCGATCGGGTTACCATGAAATAAAGATCAAGAAGGAAGATGTTCCGAAAACTGCCTTTTTTTCAAGGTATGGACATCATGAGTACCTAGTCGTACCTTTTGGGTTAACCAATGCCCCAACAATATTCATGAATCTCATGAATAAGATATTCATGCCCTACCTTGACAAGTTCGTCATCGTGTTCATCGATGATATCTTGATATATTCCAAGGATAAAGCTGAACATGCAGAGCATCTCAGGATAGTGTTGCAAACACTAAGAGAACATCAACTCTATGCCAAATTCAGCAAGTGTGAGTTCTGGCTAGACCAAGTAGAATTTCTTGGACATGTCATCAGCAAGGATGGAATCGCAGTAAACCCAAGCAAAGTGGCAGCAGTTTTAGAGTGGGAAGCACCGAAGAATGTCAAGGAAATCCGTGGATTCTTAGGAATGGCAGGATACTACAGAAGATTCGTTGAAGCATTTTCCAAGATAGCAGGACCAATGACCAAGTTGTTGTGGCACCCCCGGGATCAGGGTTAGACAAATACCAGATCTTCGTCTGACATAAGCCTATCCTAGAGCTCGAGAGACTACAGTGAGAGAATCGGTAACACCACAGTGACTCTACGACTCAAAAGGATATATTACAACTCTTAAAAGAGTAAGATCCAAATTATTACACGCAGAGGTCACTGACCCAACATTCAACAAGCAACAGAAGCAAATTATGTTATTCTAAATAACAAGATAGCAAAGGGCTTAAGAAGCCATAACGTAAAGCGACGTCCCAGCCCATAAGTCGCAGTGCCGCTGCCCGGGAACTCCAAACTAACCATCGATGTTAACGTAGAAACCACCTTCGGCTGCAGCAACTTCATCTGAAACAAAAGCATGCAAAGCTGAGTACAGGGACTCAGCAAGACTTAGTACAACCTTTTAGCAAAGCGGGTATGCGGGCTTTCTGGTAGATCTTCTTTTGCGTAAAGCCAGTTTTCCTTTGTAAGACAAGAGAGAGGAGAAGCTCGACTACTCAGAACCTTTAAAAGGGGATAAGAGAGCGATATCTCTATCTCCGTTGATCATCATATTGTATCCACCAATCTTCATCATCTCAAACCACTATCCTCGGATCACCCCCTCAACACCCGGAGAAGATATCCGTAAGCACACATTGGTTGCCAAGTTTTACGATTAGGTTAAAGTTCTCTATGATCTCCACGTCCGTTCCCAAGTCGTCCGTAACCGTGGACACGGCTTTTCGAAAAGATTCATAACCCTGCAGGGGTGCACAACTTTACCCACACGCGCCAACCGACTCTTAATGCCAATATATATTAGCTCTCTTCCTTGGAGAGCCGGCAGAGGGTGGTCGACCACGACCTTTACCTTGCCGTCGCCGAGACCATGAGTCACGCGCTAAGGATTGTTCCGCCGTAACGGGTCAAGTCCGAAGTCGGTCCTTAACGATGTGAGGCGAGGTGGGTTTCCCTGCAGGCCGCAACCCCCGGCCACCACGGCCACGCTTACCTACCTGTTATGTACCTTGAACCCCCAAGCAAAATGCAATGCATATGACCAGGTAACGCGCAAACTATGTGACTCATGGAATCTACTAGGCAAGTTAGTGAGTCGAGAGGGTACCATAGAAGGGCCTCATGTGGTTGTACGCTCGGTCTTGGTTCAAGAGGCGAGAACTCGGTTCCTAGGGTCGGCAGAAACGAAACAACCCACCACATCCCAATGTGGCCTCTCGTCTGAGCCTTTAATCATGTTTATCATCATCATCTCTATACTTACCACATCAACCTGTCATGCTAGATTCATTTCATTGTAAGGCTCCGATCCGAAGACCGGAGTAGTAGCGTAACAAACTAAGCATGGCTAAGCATAAGAGATAAAGGCTCTCGCGACGCACACATGCCAAACCTAGTTATGCTAGGAGCAGTGGATCAGGGTATCGAGGCTACAAAGGTCGGACATGCAACAGATAGGGTAACTCTATCTATTGATAAAAGATAGTTGAATCGTATGTGATATGTAGGAACCACAGATAAAAGCATTTCGAAATCATAGATGAACCAGGTTAGGGCTTGCCTTGTCCCTCAGCGGATGAGTACTGTTCTTCGGTGGCGTTGATGTCGGATTCCGGCTCAGATCCTATCGCGAAGAACCAAATACCGGAAAGGGAAACAAACATTCACCACATGGCATAATGCAAGGCGCATACAATATGAATGACATGTCATATTAACGGAATTGAGAAACCCTAGGTGCATCGTCAAATTAAAGGGGGTGTCGGCATCAGACACCGCCATATGAGAGGGTTGTATTAGGGTTTTCTACTAAGCTCCACATTTAATGGGTTCAATCATGGATGAAACATGTATAAACGAATAGGAAATATTTTTCTGATCAATTTGATATATAAATTCATCATTTTCTGAATTAATATGAATTAATAAACAATTACTGGAATTAAACAGAATTAGAAAATGATTTATTGCGTCATGCTGACGTCATGCTGACGTCAGCACGACCTTGAGCTCGCAGGTGGAGCATCAATCGGCCGATTGAGGCCAAATTAGGGCGCGCGCGTGGGGGCATTCGACGCAGCTCGACGCGACGAGCCATTTGGTAGCGGCGCCGCCCGCTAATTGTCGCCGGAGCGTCGCCGGCGACGACGTCCGACGGCGGGGCTTGCAGGCCCGCGTGGCGGTGGCGCTAGAGGGCGAGAGAGGGGGAACCAGGGGCACGGGGAGGACCGCCTGCTCACCCTGAGCACGCCGGTGAAGACGGCGTCGCCGGAGGTGGCCGGGAACGCCGGCGAACGGCGGAGGCCTGCGGCTCGGGCTCCTCCCGATTGGCGCGAGTGAGGGCTCCCCGGCGTGCGCTGGCTGGCGGAGGAGGAAGAGGGCGTCGAGGCGAAGCTCCTGGCGGTGTTGGCTAGGCGCGGGGAGGCGTCAAACGGCGGCGACGGCGAGGTTGGCCGGGGCTAGGGTTTGGCCGCGCGGCTCAGAGAAGAGGAGGGGGGAAGAACTGGGGCGTGCTAGGGTTTGCTCCGGCGGGCGGCGGCGACTTTATAGGCCGCCGGGGGCGGCGAGGCTTGACGCAGCTATCGTGGCCGCCGGCGCCATCGGGCGGCCGCGCGTGCGCCACCAAGCTGCTTCCAGTAGACGAAGAAGAAAGGGGTTTTTGCAGAAAACCCCCTGGATTTTAGTGATTTTTCTGGAAAATAAAAACAGTGAAGGATTTTGGTATTTTTAGGGTATTTTGACCCAAAATTTTGAGGGGCTTTTTGCACCAAACTTTTGTGAGACCAAAACACAACATTTGCAACTTTGTTTGAACACAATTTTAGTGCAAATTTTCTCAAATTGAATGCAAATGCATGCATGCTTATGAACAAACCTTCATTTATTTAATTAGCAAAGTTGGTCTGTGACAACTGTTAAGGAAGAACACACCATTTGTGTGGAAATATGAGTGTGAGCAAAGTTTTCAGACTCTGAAGGTGAAACTAACCACAACACCTGTGTTAGCAGTACCGGAAGTTGGCAAGGATTATAACGTGTATTGTGATGCATCCAAGCATGGACTAGGATGTGTACTCATGCAAGATCAGAAAGTAATATCTTATGGATCGAGGCAACTCAGACCGCATGAAGTCAACTATCCAAAACATGATGTAGAGCTAGCAGCAGTTGTGTTTGCATTGAAAGGATGGAGGCATTTCCTTTATGGAGCAAAGTGTGAGCTCTACACTGATCACAAGAGTCTCAAATATTTCATCACTCAGAAGGAACTGAATATGAGGCAGAAAAGATGGCTTGAATTGATCAAGGACTATGATTTGACCATCAATTACACACAGGAAAGGCTAATGTTGTAGCAGATGCTTTAAGCCGGAAGAGCACCGGAGGAGTTGAACAAGAACTACCACCGGAGTTGAAGAACGAAATAAGTCAAGCATAGATACAAGTTTGGGAGAAGGAAGCACATGAGGGACTATCAGCACTACAAGTTGCAGATGAACTAAATGTGAACTTGAAGAATGAGATCATCATGGGTCAATTGGATGATCCATTCATCATGGAGGAACTAAGAAGAATTGATGAAGGAAGACCATCAGAATTTCATCGAGGCGAGTCTGGATCGCTATGGTTTCAGAAGAGAATTTGTGTTCCAGATAACACCGAGATTAAGGAAGTTATACTTAGAGAAGCGCATCAAACACCGTATTCAATCCATCCAGGAAGTACAAAGATGTACATGGACCTGAAAGAGTTGTTCTGGTGGAATAACATGAAGAGAGAAATTGCACCATATGTGGCAGAATGCCATACTTGTCAAAGAGTAAAGGAAGAACATCAAAGTCCAGCTGGACCATTGCAACCTTTACCAATCCAGAATGGAAGTGGGAAGAGATAGGAATGGATTTCATCACCGGACTACCCATGACAAATAAAAAGGACATGATATGGGTAATCGTGGACCGGTTGACGAAAAGTGCACATTTCTTAGAAGTAAACCAGCAGGACAAAGGAGAGAAGCTCATAGATCTTTATATCAAAGAGATTGTGAGTAAACACGGAGTTCCCAAGAAGATAGTGTCAGATCGAGGATCCGTGTTCACATCAGCTTTCTGGAAATAACAACACGAAGCTTTAGGATCCAAATTGGACTATAGCACAACTTATCATCCTCAGACGGTGTGGGGAACCCCCGGAGGTCGGGGCTAGACAAACCCAGATCTCCATCTGGCATAAGCCTAACCTAGATCTCTAGGGCCTACAGGGTGAGAATCGGTAACACAACAGTGACTCTACGACTCAAAGAGTAATACAAGCTCATAACTGAGCAAAGAACCAAAGTATTACAAGAAGAGGTCACTGACCTGGCATTCATCAATCAACGGAAGAAAAGTTATGCTATTCTAAATAGCAAGATAGCAAAAGGCCTAAGAGGCCAGGAGCATAACGGCGACGTCCCAGCCCATAGATTCCAGGCTGCCACCTGGGAATCCCAAGCTACTCGTCGATGTCGACCTAGAAACCACCATTTGTTGGAGAGACTTCGTCTGAAACAAAGCATGCAAAGCTGAGTACAGGGACTCAGCAAGACTTAGTACAACCTATTAGCAAAGCTGGTATGCGAGGCTTTATGTGGAGCTTATTTTTGCGGAAAACCAGTTTTCCTTTGTAAAACAAGAGGGAGTAGAAGCTCGTCTACTCAGATCATTTTAAAAGGGGATAAGAGAGCGATATCACTAGCTCTACTGATCATCATATTGAATCCATCGAATCTTCATCATTAGCTGAACCTATCAACTAGGATAACCCCCTCGATACCCTGAGGAGGGATCCTTATCACACATTGATTCCAAGTTTTACGATTAGGTTCAAGTTGTCTATGATCAACACGTACTTCCCCAAGTCATCCATAACCGTGGACACGGCTTTTCGAAAAGATTTACCCTGCAGGGCTGTACAACTTTACCCACACGCGCCGACCGACTCTTAGTGTCGTCATGTACACGCTTCCTTGGCGTGCCGGAAGAGGGTGGTCGACCAAAACATTTCCCTTACTTCGCCTATTCCATGAGTCAATCTAACTGGGAAACTCCGTCATCGTAGGTAGCCATTCTCCGAGGCGGTCCCGGTCATTGTGTGCAGGGTATCCAGTTCAATGCCTACAGCATCCTTCACCAGGGCCACACCCTTTATGATGCACCTTTGAAAACCTTTTCCACGCCTTCGCCATGCAGAATGCCAAACGGAACTCGCAAACTAATTGACTCATGGGTAAGCTAGGCAAGTTCGGGCCAAGGGGTTCCCATGGGCCCCGTGTGGCTGTACGCTCAGTCTTAGTTCCGAAGGCGAGAACTCAGGTCCTAGTATCGGCGAGAACGAGTCAAATCACCACATCCCCATGTGGCGGCCAATCCAAGCCTTTAAGCATGTTTAATTATCATCACTGATCTTACCACGTCATCCTGCCATACTAGATTCATTCGCATCTCTGATTCATCAACTGGATGGATCAGAATTCGTCAACTAAGCATGGCTAAGCATATTCGATATAATGGCTCTAGCGATGCACACATAGCTCAAACCTAGTCTTGCTGGGAGCAGTGGATCAGAGTATTTAGGCTACAAGGAAGGTAAATGCAACACACATAGGATAACTATATCTGCCGATAGAACATATTGGAATCGTATGCAATATGTAGGAACCAGAAGTAAAAGCATTTCGAAACCATAATATGAACCAGGCTAGGGCTTGCCTTTGTCCCTGACAAACCAATGTGGATCTTCGGAGATCCCATGCTTGACTTGTTCGTCGATGGACAAGTATTGAGTTGCGTCGTTGTTGACCTTCATCGTCTCGGGCACTTGCTCTATCGATCGCGAAGAAGCAAACACCGGAAAGGTAAAGGAACAATCAACACATGGCATCGATGCAATGCGCATAAAAAGATGATGACATGGCATGTTAATTAGGTACTGAAATAACCCTAGGACATCATCAATTTAACTGAGCTTCGACGGGACTAGGGTTAGTAGTTCCGGAGCCTCAGAGGGGTTGATTAGTTCTTCTAATATAAGCAGAGTTCAAGTTGTCTAACAATGCATGATTGTGTAACCAAATTGTATATCTCATTTTTCTGAAAATTTTGATATATTATACATCTTTTTCTGATTTAAAATGAATAAGTTATGAATTTTACAAGTTTTATTCATTTAAAATCATTTATGAAAAATTCCTGGAAATTAATAAAAACCTGACAGACTGGACCCACATGTCATAGATTTAATCATTTCCTAAATATTTCTGAAAATATTAAAAATCTGACAATGGGGCCCACATGTCAATGTATTTTCATTTACAGAAAATAAAAGAAAAAGAAAAGGAAAAAGGGGGCGGGTCCCACCGGGTCAACGCCGGTGGTCAACTCCGGCGGACCTCGCCAGTGACCACACAGAGGCGGCGCTAGACCGCGCCCCTGGACGCGGGGGCGAGCGTGTTCGACGCGGGCGACCACGGCGAGTCACCTGGTGGTGGCGCCGCGACCTGGGGGTAGCCGGAGCATCGCCGGCGGCGACGTCTGGCGGCGGCCGGGGCAGGTGAACGTGGCGGGGGCGCTACGGAGGTGAAGAGAGGCGGCCGAGAGCACCAACGGGTCGAGGAGCTCAACGTGAAGCTCGAGGAGGCGACGGCGAGGCCCGGGGAGGGCTGTAGCGCCGACGAGCTTCGACGGAGCGGCGGTCGGCTGCGGAGAAGAAGGGCACGGTGGCGGCGATTCACGGCATCCCGCGCCGATTCTTTCGACGAGGAGGGTCCTGGCGGTGAGGCGGAGCTCGTGGGCACCTCGGTGGAGCTCGGGGAGGCGCGTAGCGGCGAGGGAAAGGGGTGGCCGGCGAGCTCTGCTAGGGTTTCGCATGCGTCCCGCGTGAGAGAGAGAGGGCGAGTTGGGGAGAGTGAGGAGGAGGTCGTGGCGAGCGCGTGAGAACGCCAGGACGTCTCCCAGCCTCGAGGCGGCAAGCAGGAGGTGGCCGGCAGGGCACCAGGCGCTGCCAGGTAGCCACCTGCGTGTCCAAGGTAGAAGACAAGGGTCCTTTTGCACAAAGGCCCCTGAGAATTGGGGTTTCCAGGAAAAGTTAAAAACAGGGCAAAACTTTAATTCTTTTTGTTATTTTGCAAACTTGTGAAGAGTCAAACTATCTCCGAACTTTATGAAAATATTTAGTGGCATTTTGGGAAGGTCCACATATTTTAGTTTTGAGGTTTTGAACATTTGAGATGGTTTAAAAACATAGGGAGAGATTTGCACTCATTAGGGTTTCCAAAATTATTTGTTTTGTGCATTTTCTTAGGAAACCTACATGATGCTCACGATGCACAAACAACCCTAATCTAGGTTTAGCAAAACAGGGATGTTACAGATCTACCCCCCTTAAAAGAATCTCGTCCCGAGATTCCAAGGTAGGAATAGAGAAAGTAACAAGAACTACACCGGTCTACAACGATATTGTCGATACCATGACAATCTTCTTTCTTGAAGAGGTTGATCCACGACATCATGAAACTTCATTTCCTTCCTTCGAGGTTGTTGCTCAACTGTACTAAAGGAAAGAGGGAATAACTCTATAACGAAGGATCTCTGGAAGATCGAGTATCTCATGGTCAACGCATGGAAGGAGTGTTCAGAAACAACTCTTGAGATGACAAACATGAAACACGTCAAGGTAACGGAGAAGATGGAAGAAGTTTCAATTTTTTTGTAGACAATTGCTCCACGCTTTACAAGAATATGAAGGGACAAAGTAGCGAGGAGTTAAACTGCCTTTGATACCATGACAACGCACTCTTAGAGAGGGTGACTCGTAGAAGCACGGATGATTATCCAACGAGAGCAACTTTGGATTTAAAAATCATAGTCACTCTTCTAGAAGGATGCATGAAACGATTGTTGCCTACTAAAAAGGCTAGGGCCCTGGATGACTGACGAATTCACACAACGTGTGAATTGATTAGAACTTCAGGTATAACCCAAAAGAAGGGAAAGAGCACTGGCTAGTGAAGTGCGAAGGATCACCTGGGGAGTGAAATTTCTCCTAATGGAGTGGTTGTCACAGGAGAAACGGTTTCGAAGGATTGACCGAAAAACATTTAACAACGCTGCTTCTAAGGTTCTCCTTGATGTTGTAGACACTAATATCAGGCTTCTGACTAGCATTCAATAGGTCATCAAGTGAAGGTCGGACTTCGGAATTGAAAAGCATCATAAGGGCAACTCCTAGAATAAGTCGCACAAGATCCTTATGGAGAGTGGTTATTCTTGTTGTTCCAAGAGATTATGGCATTGGGCCTTCCGGCTAATTATGTTAACCACAACATAAATCTTGCCAGATTTACAAAGAGACCCATGTCATGAATCCTTGAGAAACACTAACCATCGTTGCTGCTTGAGATTCAGCTTAGGTTAGGTGTAAAGATATTTCAGACTCAGAATGTACAATAGAAATTTGCAATAGTTACCACCAAGGTAAAGTTGCTAGATTCTCAAGTTTGGACTACAATGTCAAGCTCCAAAAGATTGAGCTAGATTGCGGAAACCATGTGGTTGCGACTACCAAAGGCAATTGCGTGCACATGAGCTTGCAATGTAACACAATTGAGTCCTGGTGGGGACATCAAAGAAGATATTAAAGCTATTAAGCTTCTTCTCTTTCTTGAGCAAACCAGTCAGTGGCTTAGTGTGCACAAAGGAACTTTTCAAGCAAATGGAGGTAACAACCTGCCATCTAAAGAATATTCCGCACATGCATGACCGACTTGCGATGATTCCCGAGGGAAAGAAAGGAAACTCTACTCGGATCCACGGCGACATCTTTCAGCAAATGCACATGGACCAGAGAAGGTCACTTCCAGCATCCAGAACACATACTTCGTGATAACACAAAGATGGTTCTTAAAAGTTTCCAACATTAGTGCCAACTTTTCGATATGAACCTCTTTGGACATGGAGAAACTAAGAATGTCGTCGATGGGCTCAACAACAAACTTATCAAGATACTCCAATGAGAGACTCATATGTTGCACGAACAAGGCAAAATTATTGGTCAGACCAAAGGACATGAAGATGTACTCAGGCTAAACACCATGAGTATAAACACCATCAAGATAGTCCTTGGAACTGAGTTTGATTTGACGATAGCCCAAACTCAAATCAAAGATTTGGGAAGATAGCATATCCATAAAGGAGATACTTCCTGACTTCAACACAAACAACACTAGACATCCCTTTAAGAAGGATCAAGTCAGATAGAGCTATTGTCTTTCAACTCTCCAAGTTGTTGTTTAAAATCAACCAACTAGTCCAGGATATCCAGTACGATTTCTTGGAGGAAGGAGCGATTCAGAGAACTAACATACTCATGAACCTGACAACACGGTCATGTGGAAACATGGCGATACTTCTAGAAAGACATCCAGAATATCACGAACCACCGATATGTCACTGAGTTCGAGAGGGAACTTGCTTTATAAGGAAAGCAATATGGTCTTGAGAGCTTCGGCACGAACCGAACTCTTTGACCAAAGAAGGTGCACATGAACAACGAACTTAGGGAGCACAGTCAACCTTTGATTAGTGATTGGTTAACAATCATGCTAAGAAGGACACAAACGTCCTTGGATTTCAAAACAATAAGAATTTCTAAGAATCTCGCATGGACACATCAATACAAACACCCCAACATTCCCAAGCACGTGATAGCTCGGAGGAAGGGCGAGTAAAGATATGTAAGAGCATCACTTCATCGATAAGGCCATGAGACTTAGCACGACCTATAGATATAAAAGAGTGTGATACTCTAAGGTAGAACAGAACAGAAGGTGCATAAACCCCACATTCTGCGGATTACAACACTTTGACCGAGTCCTAGAAATGGACGAGGTACTGGAGTTTGTTTCTCCCGACATCTCGAAGTGAAATGTCTTGGAAGACTACAGGTGTAACATGCCCTAGAACACACCAATGCACCTTTACAACTTGGCTGCTAACTAGCAGAAAAGGTCATAAAGTAACAAGGAGAAGGAACCTGTTCAGAATCACAAATCCTGAGATGTACATGCACAAGATAGCACTCTTGCGAAACTCATGCTGAAAAGGGAGGTGTGAAAGAGCTACGAACATAGATATGAGACTCACAAAGAGCACTCTTGTTGTTATCCATTTGGTTCGATGAAAGAACCTCTGCCATAGCTAAGGGTAGGAAAGATCTTTTGTTGCCGCAATTCAATCACGACTACAAGACTTGAGGCTAGGTGGATTGAAGTTAGCCATCCTGATGTATGGTTTGACCATGGACAACAGGGGTCAACGGAATGGATCTTGGGTTAAAGATCAGCATCATGTACTGAGGTTCAAAAGAACCCAGCACAATCCGGGACCTTCGGTTCAAGTCCAAGATTTAAAACACAAAGAAAGGAGTAACTACTAATTGACTGACACAAAGAACACAAGGTAGTAACCACAAGGTTACTTTCAAGAAGCCATAACTAGCTTTAGAAGTATCCAAGAAAAAAGGATAGGAGATATCCGAGGTGAAAGGAAACCTCGAAGCCTACAACAGAATGACGTGGAATCCACAAAGTAGAGAGATCATGATGGAATGGAATCTCTCAATTGAAACGAAACAAAGAGAGAACAAAGAACACACAAGAGTTTAGAGAACTCAACACTAGGTCAACTGGTTAAGGAACGACCTGCTACTGAAGCACCTAAGTTTTGAAAGACCAGACGAGATTGTAAAACTTTTTCAAATTAACACAAGGTAAGGTGTGACTTTGAATTAGAGCGATACCAGATAAGGAAAAAAATAATCCCAATCATATTTTCGCAAATACTTTTAGCTTTCAAATAGTTTTCACAAACACTAGACTTAACATCGACCAATAGAAAGGGTTTTTCTACAGGCAGTCCTGCTCTGATACCAAAACCTGTGGGGAACCCCCGGAGGTCGGGGCTAGACAAACCCAGATCTCCATCTGGCATAAGCCTAACCTAGATCTCTAGGGCCTACAGGGTGAGAATCGGTAACACAACAGTGACTCTACGACTCAAAGAGTAATACAAGCTCATAACTGAGCAAAGAACCAAAGTATTACAAGCAGAGGTCACTGACCTGGCATTTCATCAATCAACGGAAGCAAAGTTATGCTATTCTAAATAGCAAGATAGCAAAAGGCCTAAGAGGCCCATAGATTCCAGGCTGCCACCTGGGAATCCCAAGCTACTCGTCGATGTCGACCTAGAAACCACCATCTGTTGGAGAGACTTCGTCTGAAACAAAGCATGCAAAGCTGAGTACAGGGACTCAGCAAGACTTAGTACAACATGTTAGCAAAGCTGGTATGCGAGGCTTTATGTGGAGCTTATTTTTGCGGAGAGCCAGTTTTCCTTTGTAAAACAAGAGGGAGTAGAAGCTCGTCTACTCAGATCATTTTAAAAGGTGATAAGAGAGCGATATCACTAGCTCTACTGATCATCATATTGAATCCACCGAATCTTCATCATTAGCTGAACCTATCAACTAGGATCACCCCCACGATACCCTGAGGAGGGATCCTTATCACACATTGATTCCAAGTTTTACGATTAGGTTCAAGTTGTCTATGATCAACACGTACTTCCCCAAGTCGTCCATAACCGTGGACACAGCTTTTCGAAAAGATTTACCCTGCAGGGCTGTACAACTTTACCTAGTGCCGTCATGTACACGCTTCCTTGGCGTGCCGGCAGAGGGTGGTCGACCAAAACCGTTCCCTTACTTCGCCTATTCCATGAGTCAATCTAACTGGAAAACTCCGTCATCGTAGGTAGCCATTCTCCGAGGCGGTCACGGTCATTGTGTGCAGGGGATCCAGTTCAATGCCTACAGCATCCTTCACCCCGGCCACGCCCTGTATGATGCACCTTTGAAAACCTTTTCCACGCCTTCGCCATGCAGAATTCCAAATGGAACTCGCAAACTAATTGACTCATGGGTAAGCTAGGCAAGTTCGGGTCAAGGGGTTCCCATGGGCCCCGTGTGGCTGTACGCTCAGTCTTGGTTCCGAAGGCGAGAACTCAGATCCTAGTATCGGCGAGAACGAGTCAAATCACCACATCCCCATGTGGCGGCCCATCCAAGCCTTTAAGCATGTTTAATTATCATCACTGATCTTACCACGTCATCCAGCCATACTAGGTTCATTCGCATCTCTGATTCATCAACCGGATGGATCAGAGTTCGTCAACTAAGCATGGCTAAGCATATTCGATATAATGGCTCTAGCGATGCACACATAGCTCAAACCTAGTCTTGCTGGGAGCAGCGGATCAGAGTATTTAGGCTACAAGGATGGTAAATGCAACACACATAGGATAACTATATCTGCCGATAAAACATATTGGAATCGTATGCAATATGTAGGAACCAGAAGTAAAAGCGTTTCGAAACCATAATATGAACCAGGCTAGGGCTTGCCTTTGTCCCTGACAAACCAATGTTGATCTTCGAAGATCCCATGCTTGACTTGTTCGTCGATGGACAAGTATTGAGTTACGTCGTTGTTGACCTTCATCGTCTCGGGCACTTGCTCTATCGATCGCGAAGAAGCAAACACCGGAAAGGTAAAGGAACAATCAACACATGGCATCGATGCAATGCGCATACAAAGATGATGACATGCCATGTTAATTAGGTACTGAAATAACCCTAGGACATCATCAATTTAACTGAGCTTCGACGGGACTAGGGTTAGTAGTTCCAGAGCCTCAGAGGGGTTGATTAGTTTTTCTAATATAAGCAGAGTTCAAGTTGTCTAACAATGCATGATTGTGTAACCAAATTGTAGATCTCATTTTTCTGAAAATTTTGATATATTATACATATTTTTCTGATTTAAAATGAATAAGTTATTTATTTTACAAGTTTTATTCATTTAAAATCATTTATGAAAAATTCCTGGAAATTAATAAAAACCTGACGGACTGGACCCACATGTCATAGATTTAATCATTTCCTAAATATTTCTGAAAATATTAAAAATCTGACAATGGGGCCCACATGTCAATGTATTTTCATTTACAGAAAATAAAAGAAAAAGAAAAGGAAAAAGGGGGCGGGTCCCACCGGGTCAACGCCGGTGGTCAACTCCGGCGGACCTCGCCGGTGACCACACAGAGGCGGCGCTAGAGCGCACCTCTGGACGCACGGGCGAGCGTGTTCGACGCGGGCAACCACGGCGAGTCACCTGGTGGTGGCGCCGCGACCTGGGGGTAGCCGGAGCATCGCCGGCGGCGTCGTCTGGCGGCGGCCGGGGCAGGTGAATGTGGCGGGGGCGCTACGGAGGTGAAGAGAGGCGGCCGAGAGCAACAACGGGTCGAGGAGCTCACCGTGAAACTCGAGGAGGCGACGGCGAGGCCCGGGGAGGGCTGTAGCGCCGGCGAGCTTCGACGGAGCGGCGGTCGGCTGCGGAGAAGAAGGGCATGGCGGCGGCGATTCACGGCATCCCGCGCCGATTCCTTCGACGAGGAGGGTCCTGGCGGTGAGGCGGAGCTCGTGGGCACCTCGGTGGAGCTCGGGGAGGCGCGTATCGGCGAGGGAAAGGGGTGGCCGGCGAGCTCTGCTAGGGTTTCGCATGCGTCCCGCGTGAGAGAGAGAGAGAGAGAGAGAGAGAGAGAGAGAGAGAGAGAGAGAGAGAGAGAGCGAGTTGGGGAGAGTGAGGAGGAGGTCGTGGCGAGCGCGAGGCGGCAAGCAGGAGGTGGCCGGACGGGGCACCAGGCGCTGGCAGGTAGCCACCTGCGTGTCCAAGGTAGAAGACAAGGGTCCTTTTGCACAAAGGCCCCTGAGAATTGGAGTTTCCAGGAAAAGTTAAAAACAGGCAAAACTTCAGTTCTTTTTGTTATTTTGCAAACTTGTGAAGAGTCAAACTATCTCCAAACTTTATGAAAATATTTAGTAGCATTTTGGAAGGTCCACATATTTTAGTTTTGAGGTTTTGAACATTTGAGATGGTTTAAAAACATAGGGAGAGATTTGCACTTATTAGGGTTTCCAAAATTATTTGTTTTGTGCATTTTCTTAGGAAACCTACATGATGCTCATGATGCACAAACAACCCTAATCTAGGTTTAGCAAAACAGGGATGTTACAGACGGGAGGACAAACTGAGAGGACAAATCAGATACTTGAGGACATGCCCTAGACTTCGGAGGATCATGGGAGGAACACTTACCATTAGCAGAGTTTTCCTACAACAACAGCTATCAAAGCAGTATCAAGATGGCACCGTTTGAAGCTCTGTACGGAAGGAAGTGTAGGTCACCTATCTGTTGGTACAAGGAAGGTTCAAGCAAGGAGTTTGATCCAGATTATGTGAAGGAAAAGCAACAGATCATAGATGTCATAAGGGACAGACTCAAGATAGCTCAGAGCCGACAGAAGAGTTACGCAGATCAAAAGAGAAGGACATGGGAACCAAAAGTTGGAGACATCGTATACCTTAAGGTAAGTCCGATGAAAGGTCTTCAGAGATTCGGAGTAAAGGGGAAGCTTAGCCCTAGATACATCGGACCTTTCAAGATATTAAGTCAGAACCGAGGGTTAGCCTTTGAATTGGATCTACCGGGAAGATTAGCCCAAGTACACAACGTATTCCATGGTTTACAACTCAGGAGATGTCTAAAGACCCCAGATGAGCTAGATCTACAGCCAGAATTGACTTACATCGAGAAGCCAGCCAAGATTCTCGAGGAGAACTGGAAACAACTAAGGAATAGAGCTATTAAGTATTGCAAGATCCAATTGAAGTATCATCCTGAGAGACAAGCCACCTGGGAGAAGGAGGAAGATTTGAGGAAGACCTACCCAGAACTGTTCAGGTATTACAACCACAACTTCGGGATGAAGTTTTCTTTAAGAGGGGAAAGGCTGTAATATCCCAGGTTTAGAGATGATCGAGGGGTAGAATTTAGGAAGGGTATTGCATTGCATTGTAAAATCTGGGGAAATTTCACGCTTTATTGAAAATTTTGCATCTTAGGGGGACAAGTTTCCCTCTCGACACCACATCGGATTAGGGTTTCGAGAGTGCGATAAACTTGAACCTATCTAATCATCACTTAGGGTTTTTGAGAATAGAGGGGAACAATTCCCTTTTCAACTTAAGTTGCATGATTGAATTCAAACAAGTTATGTTTAAATTTCAAATTCAAACATCAATTAAGTATTTTATAATTCAAAAATGGATAATTCATTAAACAATTAAAGAAATCAAGAATATAAAATAACAAGACATATAATCAAATCTCATTAGAGAAACCTTGAGCTTTATTGATTCACACACATATTACATTGTCATTTACATTATCCAAATTGAATTATAAATATTACAACACATTACAGAAATGAATAAATGAAAAAGGAAAATAAAAGAATTACAATTAATTATAGAATCCTAAACTAAACAAGTGTATCTTCAAGAATTCTTGATCAACACTTGATCAATCTTCATTTGATCAACCAATTCATCCCTGCAAACAAAAACAACACAGCGAAACAAAAGTTAGGCCTAGTGGCAAAGCCACTTGGCAGATTAGTGAAAATATGGTAAAATTGGTGGATAATACCAAGCCTGCCGAGGGAACCAGGACAGAACCCAAGTCCCAACCTGGGAGCATGCACAACAGCTCGCAAGGCTAGCTGCATGCTCTCCACACACACAGACCGGGGGAGACGAACCCCAGGACATGCACTGGTGTCAACCAAAGGAGTGAAGAGAGGGCCAGTATAAAAGCTTTTCACAGCAAATTAACCCTAGAAACCATCGACAGGTTCACCAAGGGTAAGAACAGCAAGAACCCTAGAACAGGAAGAACAGCAAAAGCCATCCACACTATCCAGAGCATCCAGAACAGTTCCACCAAGAACTGTGCTGTTGAGCAAGCCACAAGGAGGGAATCATCCCAAGCCAGCAGGAGGAGCAGGGCAAGCTTTGATCATCAACTAGAAGCAAATCCTCTACATCAGCACATAAATCTAGGAGCTGGAGTGAGGTATACACAGATGATCATAAGCAAGCAATTTTTTTTGCTCATAAATAAGCATATGCATATATCACAGAAGCCAAAAGGGGTAGAATACCCTGTTTGTATCATCACTTGGCTACTAGCCACTTGGTGCAAGCAAATATGGGAATAGCCAGCAGGAAATCATCCAAGGGAACACTGGTTGTGTCAAACCAGTGACACAACCAAGGAAATCCAGCAAGGATTGATCCTATCTAGCCAGCCAAAGTCACCTAGCACCTATAGCTAGCTACACCATGATACGTCTCCGACGTATCGATAATTTCTTATGTTCCATGCCACATTATTGATGATATCTACATGTTTTATGCATACTTTATGTCATTATTATGCGTTTTCCGGAACTAACCTATTGACGAGATGCCGAAGGGCCGCTTGTCGTTTTCTGCTGTTTTTGGTTTCAGAAATCCTAGTAAGGAAATATTCTCGAAATCGGACGAAATCAACGCCCAGCATCTCAGGATTGCATGAAGCTTCCAGAACACCCGAGAGCCGCCAGAGGGGGGGGGGCACAGGCCCACCAAACAGTAGGCCGGCGCGGCCAAGGGGGGCCCGCGCCCCCCTGTTGTGTCGTCGCCTCGTTGACCTTCTGACGCCGCCTCTTCGCCTATATAAAGGTCCCTGACATAAAACACGAGACGAAAAAAGCCACGGTACGAGAAACCTTCCAGAGCCGCCGCCATCGCGAAGCCAAGATCTGGGGGACAGGAGTCTCTGTTCCGGCACGCCGCCGGGACGGGGAAGTGCCCCCGGAAGGCTCCTCCATCGACACCACCGCCATCTTCATCAACGCTGCTGTCTCCCATGAGGAGGGAGTAGTTCTCCATCGAGGCACGGGGCTGTACCGGTAGCTATGTGGTTAATCTCTCTCCTATGTGCTTCAATACAATAATCTCATGAGCTGCCTTACATGATTGAGATTCATATGATGATGCTTGTAATCTAGATGTCATTATGCTAGTCAAGTGGGTTTTACTTATGTGATCTCCGGAGACTCCTTGTCCCACGTGTGTAAAGGTGACAAGTGGGTGCACCGTGTGGGTCTCTTAGGCTATATTTCACGGAATACTTATTCACCGTTATGAATGGCATAGTGAAGTGCTTATTTATATCTCTTTATGATTGCAATGTGTTTTGTATCACAATTTGTCCGTGTGCTACTCTAGTGATGTTATTAAAGTAGTTTATTCCTCCCGCACGGTGTAATGGTGACGAGTGTGTGCATCGTGTAGTACTTGGCGTAGGCTATGATTGTGATCTCTTGTAGATTATGAAGTTAGCTATTGCTATGATAGTATTGATGTGATCTATTCCTCCTATCGTAGTGTGAAGGTGACAGTGTGCATGCTATGTTAGTACTTGGTTTGGTTATGTTGATCTGTTATGCACTCTAAGGTTATTTAAATATGAACATTGAATATTGTGGAGCTTGTTAACTCCAGCATTGAGGGTTCGTGTAATCCTACACAGTTAGTGGTGTTCATCATCCAACAAGAGGGTGTAGAGTCTAGCATCTATCTATTTATTCTGTTATGTGATTGATGCGTGTAATTGACACGTCCGTTGGGAACCCCAAGAGGAAGGTGTGATGCGCACAGCGGCAAGTTTCCCTCAGTTAGAAACCAAGGTTTAATCGAACCAGTAGGAGTCAAGAAGCACGTTGAAGGTTGATGGCGGCGGGATGTAGTGCGGCGCAACACCGGAGATTCCGGCGCCAACGTGGAACCCGCACAACACAATCAAAGTACTTTGCCCCAACGAAACAGGTGAGGTTGTCAATCTCACCGGCTTGCCGTAACAAAGGGTTAACCGTATTGTGTGGAAGATGATTGTTTGCAAGAAAACAAGTAAAGAACAAGTATTGCAGCAGATTTGTATTTCAAGTATAAGAGATTGGACCGGGGTCCACAGTTCACTAGAGGTGTCTCTCCCATAAGATAAAAGCATGTTGGGTGAACAAATTACAGTCGGGCAATTGACAAATAGAGAGGGCATAACAATGCACATACATGTCATGATAAGTACAGTGAGATTCAATTGGGCATTACGACAAAGTACATAGACCGCCATCCAACTGCATCTATGCCTAAAAAGTCCACCTTCAGGTTATCATCCGAACCCCTCCAAGTATTAAGTTGCTAACAACGGACAATTGCATTAAGTATTGCGCGTAATGTAATCAATAACTACATCCTCGGACATAGCATCAATGTTTTATCCCTAGTGGCAACAAGACATCCATAACCTTAGGGGTTTCGTCACTCTCCCGTATTCACGGAGACATGAACCCACTATCGAGCATAAATACTCCCTCTTGGAGTTACTAGCATCAACTTGGCCGTAGCCTCTACTAATAACGGAGAGCATGCAAGATCATAAACAACACATAGGTAATAACTTGATAATTAACATAACATGGTATTCTCTATCCATCGGATCCCGACAAACACAACATATATCATTACAGATAGATGATCTTGATCATGTTAGGCAGCTCACAAGATCCAACAATGAAGCACAATGAGGAGAAGACAACCATCTAGCTACTTCTATGGACCCATAGTCCAGGGGTGAACTACTCACTCATCACTCCGGAGGCGACCATGGCGGTGAAGAGTCCTCCGGGAGATGAATCCCCTCTCCGGCAGGGTGCCGGAGGAGATCTCCGAATCCCCCGAGATGGGATTGGCGGCGGCGGCGTCTCCGGAAGGTTTTCCGTATCGTGGTTCTTCGCTTCGGGGTTTTCGCGATGGAGGCTTTAAGTAGGCGGAAGGGCAACGTGGGGGCCACACGAGGGCCCCACACCATAGGTCGGCGCGGCCGCGGCCCGGGCCGCGCCGCCCTATGGTGGCGGCGCCTCGTGGCCCCACTTCGACTCCTCTTCGGTCTTCCGGAAGCTTCGTGGCAAAATAGGACCCCGGGCGTTGATTTCGTCCAATTCCGAGAATATTTCGTTACTAGGATTTCGAAACCAAAAACAGCAGAAAACAAAGAATCGGCTCTTCGGCATCTTGTTAATAGGTTAGTTCCGTAAAATGCACGAATATGACATAAAGTGTGCATAAAACATGTAGATATCATCAATAATGTGGCATGGAACATAAGAAATTATCGATACGTCGGAGACGTATCAGCATCCCCAAGCTTAGTTCTCGCTCGTCCCGAGCAGGTAAAACGATAACAAAGATAATTTCTGAAGTGACATGCCATCATAACCTTGATCATACTATTTGTAAACATATGTAATGAATGCAGCGATCAAAACAATGGTAATGACATGAGTAAACAAGTGAATCATAAAGCAAAGACTTTTCATGAATAGTACTTCAAGACAAGCATCAATAAGTCTTGCATAAGAGTTAACTCATAAAGCAATAAATCAAAGTAAAGGTATTGAAGCAACACAAAGGAAGATTAAGTTTCAGCGGTTGCTTTCAACTTATAACATGTATATCTCATGGATAATTGTCAACATAGAGTAATATAACAAGTGCAATATGCAAGTATGTAGGAATCAATGCACAGCTCACACAAGTGTTTGCTTCTTGAGGTGGAGAGAGATAGGTGAACCGACTCAACATAAAAGTAAAAAGAATGGTCCTTCAAAGAGGAAAGCATCGATTGCTATATTTGTGCTAGAGCTTTTATTTTGAAAACATGAAACAATTTTGTCAACGGTAGTAATAAAGCATATGAGTTATGTAAATTATATCTTACAAGTTGCAAGTCTCATGCATAGTATACTAATAGTGCCCGCACCTTGTCCTAATTAGCTTGGACTACCGGATCATCGCAATACACATGTTTTAACCAAGTGTCACAATGGGGTACCTCCATGCCGCCCGTACAAAGGTCTAAGGAGAAAGCTCGCATTTTGGATTTCTCGCTTTTGATTATTCTCAACTTAGACATCCATACCGGGACAACATGGACAACAGATAATGGACTCCTCTTTAATGCATAAGCATGTGGCAACAATTATTATTCTCATATGAGATTGAGGATATATGTCCAAAACTCGAAACTTCCACCATGAATCATGGCTTTAGTTAGCGGCCCAATGTTCTTCTCTAACAATATGCATGCTCCAACCATAAAGGTGGTAGATCTCTCTTACTTCGTACAAGACGGACATGCATAGCAACTCACATGATATTCAACAAAGAATAGTTGATGGCGTCCCCGTAAGCATGGTTATCGCACAACAAGCAACTTAATAAGAGATAAAGTGCATAAGTACATATTCAATACCACAATAGTTTTTAAGCTATTTGTCCCATGAGCTATATATTGCAAAGGTGAATGATGGAATTTTAAAGGTAGCACTCAAGCAATTTACTTTGGAATGGCGGATAAATACCATGTAGTAGGTAGGTATGGTGGACACAAATGGCATAGTGGTTGGCTCAAGTATTTTGGATGCATGAGAAGTATTCCCTCTCGATACAAGGTTTAGGCTAGCAAGGTTATTTGAAACAAACACAAGGATGAACGGTGCAGCAAAACTCACATAAAAGACATATTGTAAACATTATAAGACTCTACACCGTCTTCCTTGTTGTTCAAAACTCAATACTAGATATTATCTAGACTCTAGAGAAACCAAATATGCAAACCAAATTAGCAAGCTCTAAGTGTTTCTTCATTAATGGGTGCAAAGTATATGATGCAAGAGCTTAAACATGAGCACAACAATTGCCAAGTATCAAATTATCCAAGACATTTTTAGAGTTACTACATGTAGCATTTTCCAATTCCAACCATATAACAATTTAACGAAGAAGAAACTTCGCCATGAATACTATGAGTAGAGCCTAAGGACATACTTGTCCATATGCTACAGCGGAGCGTGTCTCTCTCCCACAAAGTGAATGCTAGGATCCATTTTATTCAAACAAAACAAAAACAAAAACAAACCGACGCTCCAAGCAAAGTGCATAAGATGTGACGGAATAAAAATATAGTTTCATGGGAGGAACCCGATAATGTTGTCGATGAAGAAGGGGATGCCTTGGGCATCCCCAAGCTTAGACGCTTGAGTCTTCTTAGAATATGCAGGGGTGAACCACCGGGCATCCCCAAGCTTAGAGCTTTCACTCTCCTTGATCATATTGTATCATACTCCTCTCTTGATCCTTGAAAACTTCCTCCACACCAAACTCGAAACAACTCATTAGAGGGTTAGTGCACAATAAAAATTAACATGTTCAGAGGTGACACAATCATTCTTAACACTTCTGGACATTGCATAAAGCTACTGGACATTAATGGATCAAAGAAATTCATCCAACATAGCAAAAGAGGCAATGCGAAATAAAAGGCAGAATCTGTCAAAACAGAACAGTCCGTAAAGATGGATTTTATTAGGGCACCAGACTTGCTCAAATGAAAATGCCCAAATTGAATGAAAGTTGCGTACATATCTGAGGATCACTCACGTAAATTGGCTTAATTTTCTGAGTTACCTACAGAGAATTAGACCCAGATTCGTGACAAGCAAAGAAATCTGTTTCTACGCAAGTAATCCAAATCTAGTATTTACTTTACTATCAAAGACTTTACTTGGCACAACAAAACATAAAACTAAGATAAGGAGAGGTTGCTACAGTAGTAAACAACTTCCAAGACTCAAATATAAAACAAAAATACTGTAGTAAAAACATGGGTTGTCTCCCATAAGCGCTTTCTTAACGCCTTCAGCTAGGCGCAGAAAGTGTAACTCAAGTGTTATCAAAGGGTGGTGCATCTACAGCAGGGTTTGGAGTTTTCTCAACCATGCATAGTATATTGGATACATAAGTTTCAGCGTCTCCCTTTTCATTAGTCTTGGGCTTGCTACTCTCATCGAACAAATTTTCAGTGAACAAGCCAAGCATAGTTATTTTCTAGTGCATCATTCATAGCTAGGAGTTTACATGGTATTGGTGCTTTGATCTCCCCACCATCATTAGCATTATCAGTATATTTCATTCTATACATATCCATTTTTTCAAGTGTTCTTTTAAAGTCAGTATAAAAGCCAAGCCTCTTATGCTTAATAAAAACTTTTCTAGCTTCTATAGCTATATCTTCAAATTCTCGCACTAAGACTTTTAGAACAAAATCTCTCTTCTCTCCCCGCTCCATATCGTAAAGTGTAAGAAACATGTGTTGTATCATGGGGTTGAGACTAATAAATCTAGCTTCCATCATGCGCACCAAACAAACAGAGGCATCTTCATAAGTAGGGACAAGCTTTTGCAAGTGGTATATCTTTAAGATCTTCATGCATACTAACATGGGTGAAAAATTCTTCTATATTATCTCTTCCAATTATAGACCCTTGTCCCACAGGTATATCTTTTACAAGTAAAATTAAGAGGAAACATGTTGAAATAAGTAAAGCAAATGCAAGTAACTAATTTTTTTGTGTTTTTGATATAGCAAACAAGACAATGAATAAAGTAAAGCTAGCAACTAATTTTTTTGTGTTTTGATATAATGCAGCAAACAAAGTAGTAAATAAAATAAAGCAAGACAAAAACAAAGTAAAGAGATTGGGAAGTGGAGACTCCCCTTGCAGCGTGTCTTGATCTCCCTGCAACGGCGCCGTAAAATTTGCTTGATGCGTGTAGTTGACACGTCCGTTGGGAACCCCAAGAGGAAGGTGTGATGCGCACAGCAGCAAGTTTTCCTCAGTAAGAAACCAAGGTTTAATCGAACCAGTAGGAGTCAAGAAGCACGTTGAAGGTTGATGGCGGCGGAGTGTAGTGCGGCGCAACACCGTAGATTCCGGCGCCAACGTGGAACCCGCACAACACAACCAAAGTACTTTGCCCCAACGAAACAGAGGAGGTTGTCAATCTCACCGGCTTGTCTGTAACAAAGGATTAACCGTATTGTGTGGAAGATGATTGTTTGCAGAGAAAACAAGAAAGAACAAGTATTGCAAAGCAGATTTGTATTTCAAGATAAAAGAATGGACCGGGGTCCACAGCTCACTAGAGGTGTCTCTCCCATAAGATAAAAGCATGTTGGGTGAACAAATTACAGTCGGGCAATTGACAAATAGAGAGGGCATAACAATGCACATACATGTCATGATAAGTACAATGAGATTTAATTGGGCATTACGACAAAGTACATAGACCGCCATCCAACCGCATCTATGCCTAAAAAGTCCACCTTCAGAGTTATCATCCGAACCCCTCCAAGTATTAAGTTGCTAAGCAACAGACAATTGCATTAAGTATGGTGCGTAATGTAATCAATAACTACATCCTCTGACATAGCATCAATGTTTTATCCCTAGTGGCAACAAGACATACACAACCTTAGGACTTTCGTCACTCCCTGTGTCACATGAGACATGAACCCACTATCGAGCATAAATACTCCCTCTTGGAGTTACTAGCATCAAACTTGGCCGCAGCCTCTACTAATAACGGAGAGCATGCAAGATCATAAACAACACATAGGTAATAACTTGATAATTAACATAACATGGTATTCTCTATCCATCGGATCCCGACAAACACAACATATAGTATTACAGATAGATGATCTTGATCATGTTAGGCAGCTCACAAGATCCAACAATGAAGCACAATGAGGAGAAGACAACCATCTAGCTACAGCTATGGACCCATAGTCCAGGGGTGAACTACTCACTCATCACTCCGGAGGCGACCATGGCGGTGAAGAGTCCTCCGGGAGATGAATCCCCTCTCCGGCAGGTGCCGGAGGAGATCTCCGTAATCCCCCGAGATGGGATTGGCGGCGGCGGCGTCTCAGTAAGGTTTTCCGTATCGTGGTTCTTCGCATTGGGGTTTTCGCGACGGAGGCTTTAAGTAGGCGGAAGGGCAACGTGGGGGCCACACGAGGGCCCCACACCATAGGTCGGCGCGGCCAGGGCCTGGGCCGCGCCGCCCTATGGTGGCGGCGCCTCGTGGCCCCACTTCGACTCCTCTTCGGTCTTCCGGAAGCTTCGTGGCAAAATAGGACCCTGGGTCGTTGATTTCGTCCAATTCCGAGAATATTTCGTTACTAGGATTTCTGAAACCAAAAACAGCAGAAAATAAGCAACTCGGCTCTTCGGCATCTTGTTAATAGGTTAGTTCCGGAAAATGCACGAATATGACATAAAGTGTGCATAAAACATGTAGATATCATCAATAATGTGGCATGGAACATAAGAAATTATCGATACGTCGGAGACGTATCAGTGTCCACTAGTGAAAGTATGATCCCTAGGCCTTGTTCCTAAATACTGCTATCGCTGCTTGTTTCATTGTTTTATCGCATTTATACTTGCCTGCAATATTACCACCATCAACCACACGCCGATCCTGGACAACAAAGCACTTTTCCGGTGCCATTGCTACTCGCTCATACTTATTCATACCACCCGTATTTCACTATCTCTTCGCCGAACTAGTGCACCTATTAGGTGTGTTGGGGACACAAGAGACTTCTTGCTTTGTGGTTGCGGGGTTGCATGAGAGGGATATCTTTGACCTCTTCCTCCCTGAGTTCGATAAACCTTGGGTGATCCACTTAAGGGAAACTTGCTGCTGTTCTACAAACCTCTGCTCTTGGAGGCCCAACACTGTCTACAAGAATAGAAGCACCCGTAGACACTAAGCCACTTTTCTGGCGCCGTTGCTGGGGAGGAAAGGTAAACGGCACTCACACACCGGACCCCGGCAATTAAGCACTTTTACGGCACCGTTGCCGGGAGGAAAGGTAAAGGCTCTCATACTCCGGTCCCGGGTAAAGTACTTTTACTGTTGCCGTTGTGTGTGTGCTCGAAGCTATTTCCTTTAGATCCTGCAATTGCATCTTTTTGTTTCTTGTTTACACTAGTTAGGCATAATGGACAATAATGAGCTTCTTATTCTATTTCCTTATTTAAGACATGGATGGTTTGATGCGAAAATTAAAAAACCCATGTAACATATTAGTATGAACGCTTTGAACACCATTGTTGCTAATGATATGGAAAATTCTAAGCTTGGGGAAGCTGGTTTTGATGAGCATGATATTTTTAGTCCCCCAAGCATTGAGGAGAAAATTTACTTTGATGATACTTTGCCTCCTATTTATGATGATTATAATGATATTGGTCTTTTAGTACCACCTGTTATGGAAGATAAATTTGATTATGATTACAATATGCCTCCTATATTTGATGATGAGAATAATAATGATAGCTACTTTGTTGAATTTGCTCCCATTACAACTAATAAAATTGATTATGCTTATGTGGGGAGTAATGATACTTTTATGCATGTGAATAAGAATGCTTTATGTGATAGTTACATTGTTTAATTTGTTCATGATGCCACTGAAAGTTATTATGAGAGAGGAAAATATGGTTGTAGAAGTTTTCATGTTACTAAAACACCTCTCTATATGCTGAAAATTTTGAAGTTACACTTGTTTTATCTTTCTATGCTTGTTGCATCATGCTTCATGAATTTGTTTATTTACAAGATTCCTATGCATAGGAATCATGTTAGGCTTAAATTTGTTTTGAATTTGCCTTTTGATGCTCTCTTTTGCTTCAACAACTATTTCTTGCGAGTGCATCATTAAAACTGCTGAGCCCATCTTAATGGCTATAAAGAAAGCACTTCTTGGGAGATAACCCATGTGTTTATTTTGCTACGGTACCTCTATTTTATATTTGTGTCTTGGAAGTTGTTACTACTGTAGCAACCTCTCCTTATCTTAGTTTTGTTGCATTGTTGTGCCAAGTAAAGTCTTTGATAGTAAGGTTCATACTAGATTTGGATTACTGCATGCAAAACAGATTTCTTGCTCG
The DNA here is from genome assembly GCF_022539505.1 of Lolium rigidum. Classification (NCBI taxonomy): domain Eukaryota; kingdom Viridiplantae; phylum Streptophyta; class Magnoliopsida; order Poales; family Poaceae; genus Lolium; species Lolium rigidum. The sequence continues at coordinate 173,118,479 of NC_061508.1, forward strand.
TCACGAATTTCGATCTGCCTCTCCGTAGGTAGCTCGGAAAAATCTGCCAATTTACGTGTGTGATCCTCGGATATGTACGCAACTTTCATTCAATTTTAGCATTTTCATCCGAGCAAGTCTGGTGCCTCAATAAAACTCGTCTTTACGGATCATTCTGTTTTGACGGATTCATCGCTTTTTATTTCGCATTGCCTCTTTTGTCGTGTTGGATGGATTTCTTTGTTCCATTAACGTCCAGTAGCTTTGTGCAATGTCCGGAAGTGTTAAGAATGATTGTGTCACCTCCGAACATGTGAATTTTTGATTATGCACTAACCCTCTAATGAGTTTGTTTCGAGTTTGGTGTGGAGGAAGTTTTCAAGGGTCAAGAGAGGAGGATGATATACTATGATCAAGAAGAGTGAAGAGTCTAAGCTTGGGGATGCCCCCATGGTTCATCCCTGGATATTATAAGAAGACTCAAGCGTCTAAGCTTGGGTATGCCCAAGGCATCCCCTTCTTCATCGACAACATTATCAGGTTCCTCCCTTGAAACTATATTTTTATTCCGTCACATCTTATGTACTTTACTTTGAGCGTCGTTTGTTTTTGTTTTTGTTTTTGTTTTTGTTTGAATAAATGCTTGTGTGGAGAGAGACACGCTCAGCTGGTTCATATGAACACATGTGTTCTTAGCTTTTAATGTTCATGGCGAAGGTTGAAACTGCTTCGTTAATTGTTATATGGTTGGAAACGGGAAATGCTACATGTAGTAATTGATAAAATGTCTTGGATAATGTGATACTTGGCAATTGTTGTGCTCATGTTTAAGCTCTTGCATCATATACTTTGCACCTATTAATGAAGAAATACATAGAAGCTTCAGCGATACGTCTCCGAGCGTATCGATAATTTCTTATGTTCCATGCCACATTATTGATGATATCTACATGTTTTATGCATACTTTATGTTATATTTATGCGTTTTCCGAAACTAACCTATTGACGAGATGCCGAAGTGCCGGTTCTCGTTTTCTGCTGTTTTTGGTTTCGAAATCCTAGTAAGGAAATATTCTCGGAATTGGACGAAATCAACGCCTAGGGTCCTATTTTTCCACGAAGCTTCCGAAGTCCGAAGGGGAAACGAAGTGGGGCCACGAGGTGGGGACACGCGTAGGGCGGCGCAGCCCAGGCCCTGGCCGCGCCGGCCTAGTGTGTGGTCCCACCAGGACTCCACCGACCTTGCCCTTCCGCCTACTTAAAGCCTCCGTCGCGAAAACCCTATCACGTTCGACGAAACCGTAGAAAACCTTCCGTAGCCGCCGCCATCGCGAAGCCAAGATCCGGGGACAGGAGTCTCGTTCCGGCACGCCGCCGGACGGGGAAGTGCCCCGGAAGGCTTCTCCATCAACACCACCGCCATCTTCATCAACGCTGCCGTCTCCCATGAGGAGGGAGTAGTTCTCCATCGAGGCTCGGGGCTGTACCGGTAGCTATGTGGTTAATCTCTCTCCTATGTGCTTCAATACAATAATCTCATGAGCTGCCTTACATGATTGAGATTCATATGATGATGCTTGTAATCTAGATGTCATTATGCTAGTCAAGTGGATTTTACTTATGTGATCTCCTGAGACTCCTTGTCCCACGTGTGTAAAGGTGACAGTGTGTGCACCGTGTGGGTCTCTTAGGCTATATTTCACGTAATACTTATTCACCGTTATGAATGGCATAGTGAAGTGCTTATTTATATCTCTTTATGATTGCAATGTGTTTTGTATCACAATTTATCTCGTGTGCTACTCTAGTGATGTTATTAAAGTAGTTTATTCCTCCCGCACGGTGTAATGGTGACAAGTGTGTGCATCGTGTAGTACTTGGCGTAGGCTATGATTGTGATCTCTTGTAGATTATGAAGTTAACTATTGCTATGATAGTATTGATGTGATCTATTCCTCCTTTCGTAGTGTGAAGGTGACAAAGGTGCATGCTATGTTAGTACTTGGTTTGGTTATGTTGATCTGTCATGCACTCTAAGGTTATTTAAATATGAACATTGAATATTGTGGAGCTTGTTAACTCCGGCATTGAGGGTTCGTGTAATCCTACACGCTTAGTGGTGTTCATCATCCAACAAGAGGGTGTAGAGTCTAGCATCTATCTATTTATTCTGTTATGTGATCAATGTTGAGAGTGTCCACTAGTGAAAGTATGATCCCTAGGCCTTGTTCCTAAATATCGCTATCGCTGCTTGTTTACTGTTTTACCGCATCTTTACTTCCTGCAATATTACTACCATCATCCGCACGCCAGCAAAGCACTTTTCTCGGCGCCGTTACTACTGCTTCATATTCATTCATACCACTTGTATTTCACTATCTCTTCGCCGAACTAGTGCACCTATTAGGTGTGTTGGGGACACAAGAGACTTCTTGCTTTGTGGTTGCGGTGGTTGCATGAGAGGGATATCTTTGACCTCTTCCTCCCTGAGTTCGATAAACCTTGGGTGATCCACTTAAGGGAAACTTGCTGCTGTTCTACAAACCTCTGCTCTTGGAGGCCCAACACTGTCTACAAGAATAGAAGCACCCGTAGACATCACTTGCTAAAATTTGGTTTGCATATTTGGTCTCTCTAAAGTCTAGATAATTTCTAGTATTGAGTTTTGAACAACAAGGAAGACGGTGTAGAGTCTTATAATGTTTACAATATGTCTTTTATGTGAGTTTTGCTGCACCGGTTCATCCTTGTGTTTGTTTCAAATAACCTTGCTAGCCTAAACCTTGTATCGAGAGGGAATACTTCTCATGCATCCAAAATCCTTGAGCCAACCACTATGCCATTTGTGTCCACCATACCTACCTACTACATGGTATTTCTCCGCCATTCCAAAGTAAATTGCTTGAGTGCTACCTTTAAAATTTCCATTCTTTACCTTTGCAATATATAGCTCATGGGACAAATAGCTTAAAAACTATTGTGGTATTGAATATGTACTTATGCACTTTATCTCTTATTAAGTTGTTTGTTGTGCGATAACCATGTTCTCGGGGACGCCATCAACTACTCTTTGTTGAATATCATGTGAGTTGCTATGCATGTCCGTCTTGTCTCGAAGTAAGGGAGATTTACCACTCATTTAATGGTTAGAGCATGCATATTGTTAGAGAAGAACATTGGGCCGCTTAACTAAAGCCATGAATCATGGTGGAAGTTTCAGCTTTGGACATATATCCTCAATCTCATATGAGAACATTAATTGTTGCTACATGCTTATGCATTAAAGAGGAGTCCATTATCTGTTGTCTATGTTGTCCCTAAGTATGGATGTCTAAGTTGAGAATAATCAAAAGCGAGAAATCCAAATGCGAGCTTTCTCCTTAGACCTTTGTACAGGCGGCATAGAGGTACCCCTTTGTGACACTTGGTTAAAACATGTGTATTGCGATGATAATCCCGTAATCCAAGCTAATTAGGACAAGGTGCGGGCACTATTAGTATACTATGCATGAGGCTTGCAACTTGTAAGATATAATTTACATGATACATATGCTTTATTACTACCGTTGACAAAATTGTTTCTATGTTTTCAAAATAAAAGCTCTAGCACAAATATAGCAATCGATGCTTTCCTCTCTGAAGGACCTTTCTTTTACTTTTATGTTGAGTCAGCTCACCTATCTCTCTCCACCTCAAGAAGCAAACACTTGTGTGAACTGTGCATTGATTCCTACATACTTGCATATTGCACTTGTTATATTACTTTACATTGACAATTATCCATGAGATATACATGTTATAAGTTGAAAGCAACCGCTGAAACTTAATCTTCCTTTGTGTTGCTTCAATACCTTTACTTTGATTTATTGCTTTATGAGTTAACTCTTATGCAAGACTTATTGATGCTTGTCTTGAAGTACTATTCATGAAAAGTCTTTGCTTTATGATTCATTTGTTTACTCATGTCATTACCATTGTTTTGATCGCTGCATTCATTACATATGCTTACAATAGTATGATCAAGGTTATGATGGCATGTCACCTGTAAATTATCTTTGTTATCGCTTACTCGCTCGGACGAGCGGTGAACTAAGCTTGGGGATGCCGATACGTCTCCGACGTATCGATAATTTCTTATGTTCCATGCCACATTATTGATGATATCTACATGTTTTATGCACACTTTATGTCATATTTATGCATTTTCCGGAACTAACCTATTGACGAGATGCCAAAGGGCCGGTTTCGTTTTATCGCTGTTTTGGTTTCGTAAATCCTAGTAAGGAAATATTCTCGGAATCGGACGAAATCAACACCCGAGCATCTTAGAATTGCCTGAAGCTTCCAGAACACCCGAGAGCCGCGGGGGGGGCCACGGGCTCCACAACCGTAGAGCCGGTGCGGCCAAGGGGGGCCCGCGCCCCATGTTGTGTCGTCGCCTCGTTGACCTTCCGACGCCGCCTCTTCGCCTATATAAAGGTCCCTCGACCTAAAACACGAGACGAAAAG